>NC_080683.1:22979334-23283757 GCF_030445035.2 Dasypus novemcinctus
AGCCATTTCTCTCCAAATACTTTCATTTTGGGGGGAGGACTCAGCAACAGATCCCAGAAGAAACCTATGGGCATGTCCTACAGCCAGCATCTGGGGAAAGCAGGATTTGGTGAACAGTAGATGGGGTTCAGAATTTCTGACTCTTTTCTGAAATGCATTTCTCTTTTTCCATAAGTAGAAGGTGAATAAAGTCTTTTGAAGATTTCAGTTATCTTGAATATTAACAGGAGAACTGAGCTGGGGACAACCGGTAAGAGGGAGCTGAGGGTAAACGATGGGAGGGAGCAGGACAGTTTGACAAAACAAAACAACAAAAAATAAAACCTAGGATACCTTGTGATATAATAGAGAAGAGCAGGATTAGAAATAAGTCATCCTGTGTTTTATTTCTGATTCTACAAGCAATGAAATGTGTCTCCAGGAATAAATTTCTTCCTATTTGGACCTTCTGTGTACTCATCTATAAAAACGAATCTATGGAAATTGATGCACAAGGATCCTCCAGGACCAAGCTTTTCTAAGATTCCATAATCTAGTGGTTATCTAAACCAGGGATGCGCTGGAATTCTAGCTTCATCCATATGGAACTATGCCTCCTGGCACAGTTGTGCCAGTTCTTCAGCAGATTTTAGACTCTGGAAGAGGGCACATGCCCTGAAAGAAGGAGAAACCTTCTTTTACAGAGTATGTATTCATAGTCACAGTGAGATACAAGGAATACCCTAGACTGGTTAAATAAAGAATGGCATATCCATTCAATGAAGTAAAAGACATGAGGAAGATCTATGTTGCTACAGCATACTCTAAAGGACATATTAAATTTAAAAAGCAAAGTATAAAACAGTATGAGGTGTGCTAACTTTTTGTAAGTGAAGGATAGGTATACATGAAAATATTTGTTTATATTTTCAAAATGGAATGATGGAAGGATAAACTTTGATTAATACACTTTGAAATTGTGTAAATATTTTACATTTTTATTAAAATAATAAAGCTCTCTCAACTTTTAAAAACAAACTGAAATAAATGAACCTAATTACATTTCAAATGAGAAGCAAAGATAAGCATAAAAATTATTACAAGTGACTTTAAAAAACAATAACCTGTTTATAGCTAGAACTACAAATGTGCACACACATGCATACCTGTATATACATAGCCTAAAATACAGTCACTGGATTATTGTAGTAGTATTGGTTTTGTATTAATATAATTGAAAAAGAAGGTTTTCTGTGTAGGAGAAAAGGTATGTAATTACAAAATCAAAGAAATTAATAGAAGTAAAATGCCACTAACCTAAAATACATCTTCCAGGTCCTGAATCTAAATATCAGTCATTTCTTTAATTTTATTCTTAGTTTTATTTTAAAATTTAAGCAGAAATATGCTTATTGGATTATCCAGGGTCACCTAGGAATGCCTAAAGAAATGAGAGAAAGGAATATAAGCATAATAGAAATAAGTGTGATAGCTATCTATTTTTTGCACACAAACTTTGTTCTAGCTATTAAGCACTTTCCTTCCAACAGGTTTAGGATAGGGATATTTAACCAGGGTCCATGGAACCCCAAAATGTTCATGGAAAGATTTCAGGTGATTTGTGAGCTTGAAGTGAAAAATAAACTCAATTAGATGTCCAACATGATATGCTTGTTGCTTTGTCAAATACTATACCACAGTTTAATATTCTTATTCAAGATAAACTGCAACAGTCTACACATTGACATATCTTTAAAAAATAAAATTTAATCTTAACTTTCTTATATTTTTGATGTATTAGATTATTATGTAATGTGTTAAGAAAGAAGCACATATGTATAATATTGTATCATGTTTTTTTATTTTAGTAACTGTATTTTAATATATGTAACTGAATTCCTTTGCAATTTTATTTTTTTCATTTTAAAAATATCATTCCTGGGGGATATGTAAGTGCAGTGTGATATATTTATTAAATAATAAATGGTATAGTATGAGCTCAGTATATGATTTTTATTTTGAAGTACCATGTACTGAGTGCAGTGGGTAACTGGCTATGAAAATTTAATACGGATGGCAGAGATGGCTTTATGACACCATGGGAAAACTTGAATTTCTAAATGATTGCCAAAAATGACCATTGGAAAAGATATCAAACTGTGTTGAGATATCAGGTATTGAAATTATGGAAAAGTTGTAAAATATAATTTTGAACAATCCTAAAGTTTAATTTAAAGATATGTCAATGTTGAGTGTCATAAAACTGTCTGCTGCTACATTCTGAGAAGGGATCCATGGTTTTTACCTGACTAGCAAAGACATGGAACAAAAAAGGTTAAGAACCCCTGGTGTAGAAGGCAGATGGAATTATGACCTTGCTGTAAGCACCAAGCTATATAGAATTAAGCTATTTCTTGATAAGAAAGAACAAAAAAGGAACTTAGTATAAAGTAGCTTAATGTACTGAAAAAAAATTAAATTCAAATACACATGGGTTTGAAACTGGATTTTATTTGCAGATATTACCCTATCCATATTACTTTAATTCTTAAAAATTTTGGTTTTGTCAAAGTCCAAAATGAGCATTTTAATATCTACAAAGGAAGAGTTGTCAGAGTTAACCTGGGAATTGTTGAAATACCTCTCAAGAATATTATCAAAGTTAAAATAGATATATACATATAAATAGTTTTCTTCTATACAGACACTGGAGAAAATTTTCTGTAGTGGTTTT
Source organism: Dasypus novemcinctus (assembly GCF_030445035.2). Classification (NCBI taxonomy): domain Eukaryota; kingdom Metazoa; phylum Chordata; class Mammalia; order Cingulata; family Dasypodidae; genus Dasypus; species Dasypus novemcinctus. The sequence goes on from NC_080683.1 coordinate 22,982,048, forward strand.
AAACATTTTTCTACTTGAAAATGACCAAAGTATTAGGGAGATTTTGGACCTAGTAAAATAGTGAAGCCACCAATCATTTCAATAGGGAATAAAAGTATGAATAGGAGTTCTGGGAAGATGGTGTTGGAGTAGGCAGACAGAACTGGATTCTCACAGAAACAGTGGAGAAAGGGCCAAAAGCTGCCTGAGGGTTTTGCGTTGGGGGTCAGCAGACCTGGACATTGCTACACAACTGCCAGGAAGGGGAGGGACAGAGAAAAGAAGAACCAAAGCAACAAATATGAGTTAGCAAACCCCTATGGTAGCCAGGAAGGGTTCTTCTCCTGCACACCCAAGATAATAAGCTGGGATAAAACCCCTGACTCACTGCAGCTGACCGAAAGGAAAAAGAGATGTCATCCTTCCTGTCAGCTGTTACAAGGAAAAAGGGAGTTCGGGTGAAGGGGATCCTCTTCATTGAATTCGTCTACTAGAGCCCATGTTGAATCTTGGCCAGACCAAAACATAGGTAATCAGAGATTGAAGCACATCTGTGGAAAGATGTGCTGATGAGTGCCATCTGCTGACCTTTCTGGAAATTGCATGGAGAAAACCTGCTTTTAGGATTCTCTTAACTGGAACACCTGAGAGCAAATCTGCTCCTCATTATGAACTCTGGCCCAATTTTGGTAACTCAACCTGGGCAATTTTTAAAAATTTAGAATAAGTTGAACCAAATATAAAAGATGAACGGTGAAAAACAACAACAACAACAATGGGCAACAGAGAAAAATTGGCCATAGAGTAAATTCACCAATATGTCCAGATGCCTAGACATCAGGAAAAGAATTACAAGCCATAATAGGAAACAGAAAGAGATGGCCCAGGCAAAAGAACAAACCAAATATCCTGAAGAGATACAGCATTTAAGACAATTAATCAAACATAACCATACAACTATCCTAAATCAATTCAGAGAATTGAAAGAAAATATCACTAAAGAGATAAGGGATATTAAGACGACACTGGGTAAGCATAAAGAACAATTTGAAAACCTGAAAAGTAAAGTAATGGAGTTTATGGGAATGAAAGACCCAATGGATGAGATTAAAAATACATTAGATGACACAGCAAGATGATGCAACAAAAAGAGACACAGATTCCGGGTGCTGCTAACAAGAATACAGGTGGACACAGAAGAATACACAGCAAATGGACACAGAGAGCAGACAACTGGGGGGGGGGGGGGCGGGGAAGGGAAAAGAAATGAATAAAAATAAATCTTTTAAAAAATACATTAGAGGTACATAAGAGCAGATTTGAATTGCTCGAAGACAGAATTAGTGATTTCAAAGACAGAGTATCCAAAAATGAAATGGAAAAAAAAAAAATGGAGCAGTCTCATGGAATTGAATGACAACACAAAATGCACAAACATACACTTATCGATGTCCCAGAAGGAGAAGGGAATGGTAAAAAGGCAGAAAGAATATTTGAGGAAATAATGACCAAAACCTTCCCAATCTTTATGAAAAATATAAACATCAATATCCAACAAAGACAATGCACACCAAACAGAATAAATCAAAATAGACATACCCAGAGATACCTACTATTCAGAATGACAAGCAACAAAGACAAAGAGAGAATTCTGAAAGCAGCAAGAGGAAACCAAAGCACCACATACAAGGGAACCTCAATAAAATTAAGTGCAGATTGCTCATCAAAAACCATGACGGAAGAAGAAAGTGGTGTGATGTATTTAAGGTACTTAAAGAGAAAAATTGCCAATCAATATTCTGTATCTGGCAAAGCTGTCCTTCAAAAATAAGGGTGAGTCAAAGTTTTCACGGACAAAATGTAATAGGATATATAACCAAAAGACCAGTATTACAAGCGTACTAGAGGGAGTGCTGCACCCTGGAAGGAAAAAACAAGGGTAACAGACTTGAAAAAGAGTGTAGAAATGAAGATTATTAAGAAGGTTAAGTTAAAGGGTAAAAAGACAGAGTAGTAAGATATGAAAAAAGAAAGCCAAATAACAAAATGGATGAAGTAAGTAGTGCTATTACAGTAATAACATTGAATGTTAATAGCTTGAACTCCCCAATCAATAGACATAGACTGATAGGATGGATTTTAAAAAAATAAGCCATCTATAGCTATCTACAAGAGGCTTAACTCAGATGTAAGGACAAAACCAGGTTAAAAGTGAAAGGTTGTTAAAAGATATTCCATGCAAATAGTAACCAAAGAAGAGTTGGAGTAGAGATACTAACATCAGACAAGAGATATTAAATGCAAAACTGTTATAAGGAATGAAGAAGGTTGTTATGTATTAATAAAAGGGTCCATTCACTAAGAAGAAATAACTGTACTAAATATTTATGCACCTAACCTGAAGGCCCCAAGATACATGAGGCACACACTGGCAAAACTGAGGAGAGAAATTGATGTCCCTACAATAAGAGTTAGAGATTTTAATACACCACTCTCAGTATTGGATACTATATCTGGACAGAAGGTTAAAAAAAAAAAAAAGGGAAAGTTTAAATAACATGATAAATGAATTTGACCAAAGAGACATCTATAGAGCACTGCACTCCAAAACAGCAGCTTATACATTATTTTCAAGTGCTCATGGATCCTTCTCCAGGATAGACCATATGTTGGGTCACAAGACAAGACTTAACATTTAAAAAGATTGAAATTATGCAAAACACTTTCCCTGCTCATAACAGAATGAAGCTGGAAATCAATAATGGATTTTTTAAAAAAGGAAATTCATAAATATACGAAGATTAAACAACATACTCAAATAATCAGTGGGTCAAATGTCAAAGAATCAATTGCAAGAAAATTCAACAAATATCTTGAGATGAATGAAAATTAGAATACAACACATCAAAATCTACAGGACACCACAAAGGCAGTGCTGAGAGGGAAATTTATAGCCTTCTATACTTACATTAAAAAAAAATGACAGAGCTAAAATTGAAGATCAAACTATGCAGCTGAGGAACTAGAAAAAGAACAGCAAGCCAATCCTAAACCAAATCAAAGGAAAGAAATAGTAAAGACCATAGAAGAAATAAATTAAATTGAGAACAAAAAAACAATAGAATCAACAAAACCAAATTTGGTTCTTTGAGAACATAAAAAAAAATTGACAAACCCTTAGCTAGACTGACTAAGAAAAAAAGAAAGAAGACACAAATAAATAAAATCATTAATGAGAGGGATACATTATCACTGATCCCATAGAAATAAGAGAGATCATCAGAGGATACTATGAACTGTATACTGAAAAAACTAGAAAATGCAGATGAGATAGACAAATTCCTAAAAACACATGAACCACCTACAATGACCCTAGAAGAAACAGAATATCTCAACAAACCATTCTCCGTTATCAAATACCTCCCAAAGATGAAAAGCTCAGGACCGGATGGTTTCATCGGTGAATTCTACCAATCATTCAAAAATGATGTAATACCAATCTTGCTCAAGTTTCTCCAAAAAATTGAACAGGAAAGAACACTACCAAACAAATTCTATGAAACCGACATCATACTAATATACGAAAACCAGATAAAGACACTATGAACAAAGAAAATTAAAGACCAATATCTCTAATGAACGTAGATGCAAAAATCCTCAACAAAATACTTGCAAATAGAATCCAAAAGTACATGAAAAGAATTATAAACCACAGTCAAGTGAGTTTTATCCCACATATTCAAGGGTGGCTCAGCACAAGAAAATCAATTAGAGCAAAAAACCACAATGATAAATTGAAGACAAAAAATCACAGATCTTCTTGATTGATGCAGAAAAAGTCATTTGACAAAATATAACATCCTTTCTTGATTAAAAAAACAACAACATTACAACAGACAGGAATGGAAGGAAGTTTTTGCAATATGGTAAAGTACATATATGAAAAACCTACAGCTAGCATTGTACTCAATGGTGAAAGACTGAAAGCTTTCTCTCTGAGATTAGCAACAAGACAAGAATGTACACTGCCACCACTCTTATTCAATATTGGGCTAGAAGTTCTAGCTAGAGCAATTAGGCTGGATAAAGAAATTAAAGTCACCCAAATAGGAAAGGAAGAAGTAAAACTTTCACTATTTGGTGATGACATGATCCTATATCTAGAAAACACTGAAAAATCCACAGCAAATTGCAAAAAGTGGTGGAATACAAGATTAATATGCAGAAATCAATAGTGTTTCTATACACTACTGATGAGCAATCTGAGGAGGAAATCAGGGGAAAAACTCCATTTTTAATAGCAACTAAAAGAATAAAAAATTTGGAAATAAACTTAACCAAGGACATAAAGGACCTGTATTCAGAAAACTACAAAATATTGCTAAAAGAAACTAAGAAAACTTGAATAAATGGAAGGACATTCCATGTTCATAGATTGGAAGATTAAATATCATTAAGATGTTAATTCTACCCAAACTGATTTACAGATTTAACACAATCACAATAAGAATTCCTCAGCATTTTTGCAGAAAAGAAAAAGCCAATTATCAAGTTAAATTGGAAGGATAAGGTGCCTGAATAGTCAAAATGTCTTAAGAAAGAAGAATGAATTTAGAGGCCTCTCTCTTCCTGACTTTAAAGCATAGTACTTAGATACAGTGGTAAAAACAGCATGGTACTGGTGTAACGACAGACACATTGACCAATGGAACTGATTCAAGAGCACAGAAATAATCCCTCACATCTAAAGTCAAGTGATTTTTGACAAGGCTGTCAAGCCCTCCCAGCTGGGCCAGAACAGTCTATTCAACAAATGTTGCTGGGAGAACTGGATAGCCATATTTGAAAGAAATAAAGGGCCCCTCATCATACCTTATACAATAATTAATTCAAAATGGATCAAAGACCTAAATATAAAAAGAACAACCATAAAACTCCTAGAAGAAAATGTCAGAAAACACGTTCAAGATCTTGTTGTAGACAGTAGTTTCTTAAACCTTATACACAAAGCATGAGCAATAAAAGAAAAAAATAGATAAATGGGACCTCCTCAAAATTCAGCACTTTTGAACTTCAAAAGACTCTGTCAAAAGAATGAAAAGGCAGACAACGGAATGGTAGAAAATATTTGACAATCACATATCTGCTAAGGGTTTAATATCCATGATATATAAAGAGATCATACAACTCAACAATAAAAAGACATAGCACCAAATTTAAAAATGGGCAGGAGACAATTATTCAGATAAGAAATACAACTACAAAGAAACACATGAAAAAATGTTCAACATCCTAGTGATTAGGATAATGCACCTAAATACAGGGAGATATCACTTCACGCCTATTAGACTGACCACTGTTCAAAAGTCAGAAAACTGTAACTATGGAGAGATGTGGAGAGATAGGAATGTTAATTCACTATTGGTGGGAATGTAGAATGGAATAGCCGCTGTGGAGGGCTGTTTGGAAGTTCCTAAGGAAGTTGAATACAGACTTGCCATGTGATCCAGAAATATTATTATTTGGTATATACCCAGAAGAATTGAGAGCAGTGACACAAACAGACATTTGCAAACTGATGTTCATGGCAGTGTTATTTATGATTGTTAAAAGTTAGAAACAACCCAGGTGTCCATCAGCTGAAGAATGCATAAACAAACTGTGGTGTATACACACAATGGAATATAATGCAGCAGGAAGAAGAAATGACGTTGTGAAGTATATGACAACATGGGATGAACCTGGAGGACATTATGTTAAATGAAGCAAGCTAGATACAAAAGGACAAATACTAATGATTGTGTTGTTATGAACTAAACATATTGTGTAAAATCATGGAGTTAATAATTAGAATATATGACCAGAAAATTAAATGAGGGTAGAGAATGGAAATTGAAGGTTAATCTGTGCAAAATTGATAAAAATGTTTGTAAATCTTTGGAACGAATAGAAATGGTGAAAGCACATCATAGTGTTGATAATTAGCAGATCTATTACATAGGTATGACAATCAATGAAGAATTAGGTCTAAGGTCATATGTATTACTAGAAGGACTGCTTAAAAAATGTAACTTGGCACTGGATAACATAGTGAAACCTCATGTAAAATACAAATATGGGTACTATTGCATATATAAGACTGTTTTTACAAAATATAAATACAAATAAACTAGAAAGAAGGAAACAGAATAGCAGCTATTTATGGCAGGGAAAGCATACAGAAATTGAGAGGTGATGAGTTTTTAAATTTTGTTTATTATTATTATAATTATAATGAAAATGCTCTAAAATTTTTTTTAGATTTTTGTTTATTTATTTCTCTCCCTTTCCCCCCCACCCGCCCCAGTTGTCTGTTCTCTGTGTCTATTTTGCTGTGTCTTCTTCTTTGTCCGGTTCTGTTGTTGTCAGCAGCACAGGAATCTGTGTTTCTTTTTGTTGTGTCATCTTGTTGTGTCAGTTCTCTGTGTGTGTGGCGCCATTCCTGGGTAGGCTGCACTTTCTTTTGCGCTGGGTGACTCCTTACGGGGTGCACTCCTTGCACATGGACTCCCCTATGCGGGGACACCCCTGTGTGGTATGGCACTCCTTACGCGCATCAGCACTGTGTATGGGCCAGCTCCACACGGGGCAAGGAGGCCCAGGGTTTGAACTGCGGACCTCCCATGTGGTAGACAGATGCCCTAACCACTGGGCCAAATCTGCTTTGCTCTAAAATTTGTTGAAGTTATGAATAGCCATCCATGTGCTTGTACTGAATACCATTGATTGTACACTTTGGTTGGATTAGTTCTTTATTAATATATCAAGGAAACTGATTTGTTAAAAGCAAAGTAGGAATACATGTCCATTAATGGTAAGATAGGATACCATTTGTCTTGGAAGGTGTAGAGAGAACTTTCTAATGATAGTGAGGTAATAAGGTTAATTCTCCCATTCCTGGACATCGAAGGAAGAGAAACATTTCATATCCTTTCCAAATGCACATCTTAAACTAAGTTGTTATTGACAAAAGCCATGTATTTATGATTACAGGAAAGAGTTTATGAAATATTTAAACATTTGGACAAGACCAGAAAAGAGTTCTCCTTGACTTTACCTCTTTTTCATATCTTGAAAGTGATCATTTAGTACCAAGAAAATGGAGGAAAATGGTTTTCCTCATTGCTTTCTCAAACTGAGATTCCATGGATCAAGGCTATGAATTGAAACTTCAGAAAAAACTTTGTGAAATGTAGCTTTGAATTAGAAGTTTCCTCTAGCAGGGAGAGAAGAGTGTATTTTTGTTCTTATGTCACTCTTCCAAGAACTCTGAAAATATTGAAGGAATTTTCTTATACATATTTACAATTGGATTAAAGAAAGGCTGGGAATGGAAAAAGAAGACCAACATTTGTTGGGCCTCTCATCCTGCTAGTCATTATACTAAATATTTCACATACTATTTTAAGTTTTGCAACAACTTTGACTAGTTTGTAATATTTTGTCCATTTTACATGTAAGAGAGTGCTTAGCAGAGTCACTAGTACAAAGTATGTGTGCAAAAAGTAGATACTGGGTAGATAATAGGTAGATGACAGATAAATTAGATAGATCATAGGGAAGATAGAGGTAGAGAGATGATAGATTAGAGAGAGATAGATGATAGATGGAATCAGTGAACTTGTAGACAGGTCAATAGAGAACTCAACCTGAACAGCAGTGTGGAAATAGTCTGGGGAAAAAATGAACATGGTCTCGGGAGCTTGTGAGACAGTATTTCTGTAAGGGTCTCAGAAGGAGAGTAGAAAGAGTGTGGAGCTGCAAATCTACTCCAAGAGTAATGGTTGAAAACTCCCCAAATTTGGTGAGCCATAAACTTGCAGATTTAAGGAGTTGAGCAAGCACAAAATAAGAAACTCCAAAGAAATTCAGACCAAGATACATCATAGTCAAATTTCTGAAAATTAAAACAAAGGAAGTCTTAAAATCAACCCGAGAGAAATGATACATTATCTATAGAGGACTAATTTGAATAATAGTGCATTTCTCTTTTGATATGAGGGTGACCAGAAGAAAGTGCCTCATTTTTCAAGCACTGAAAGAAACAAATTGCCAATGTGAGTTCCATATACAATAAAAGTGCCCTTCAGGAAGGAGATATAAAGACAATCTCAGATGAAGGAAAATTATGAGAATTTATGTCCAGCAGATCTGCCCTTATAGGATAGTTAAAAGAAACTTTCCAAACAGTAAGAAAATGATAACTGAGAAGGCTTAGAACTATAGAAAGGAAAGGATAACAAAATTGGGTAAATACAGAAGTGAATAAAATAGACTAAAATTTATCCCATGAGTTTCTTATATCACACTTGATGGTTGAAGCAAAATGTATAATAAAATCTAATGTGATGCATAATATAGAGAGAGGAAAGACTTAAGAAACTCACATTTTAAAAGTGGGGAGAGTAAAAGGATCTAAATAGAAGTAAAGTTTCATTACTTCTCTCAAATTGGTAAAATGTCAACACCAGTAGGCAGGTATAATTTAAATGTGTATACTGTAATACCTAGAGCAATCACTAAGAAAACTATACAAAGCAACATACTCAAACACATTATAAATAAATCTAAATGAAATTCTAAAATGTGTTCAAGTAACCCACAGGAAGGCAAGAAAATGAAAGCCAAATAAGAAACAGAGGGAGCATGCAGAAAACAAATTACATACGAGTAGACTTAGTCCTAACAATCAATAGCCACTTAGTATGTAATGATCTAAACATACAAATTTAAAGGCAGATATTGGCAGAGGTTGAAAGTATAGGATAGAAAAAAGATATGTCATACAAAGATCAATAAAATAAGTAGAATTGGCTATGTTAATATTTATACAATAGAGCTCAGAGTAAAGAAAATTACTAGGGGCAAAAAGTGGTATTACATAATAATGAAAGGATCAGTCCATCAAGATGGTATAATTGTTCTAAATGTGTATGCCCCAAACAACAGAGCTTCACAATGCATAAATAAAAACTTACAAAGCTGAAAGGAAGAAGAGACAAATCCAAGAATGTAGTTGGAGACTTCCATACTCACTCTCATCAATTTATGAAATTACTAAAGAGAAAATTGCAAAAATATAGAATGCAGCAACAACCTCAACCAACAGGATCTAATTGTGCAGGAGAGAGTGAGCCTTGTGGTCATGATACAGGTCTGTATCGTAATAGATAAAATTGCATAGAATCACACATGTGTGCGTGTGCACACACACACACAAGTGAGTACGTGAATAACTGGAGAAATCTGAATAAGTTTTGTGAATCATACGATGTGAATTTACTGACACTGATACTGTAGTGTAGTTATGCAGGATGTTAATGTTGGAGGAGACTAGGTGAAAGGTTCATGGGACCCTCCCTATACAATTCTTTGCAACTTACTACAAATCTATAAATATTTCAAGATAAAAAGTATATTTGAAAGACAGGGTAAAAACATTAAATAATAAGAGTAGAATGGTGCCAGTATTCAGACCCAACTTGCTGCCTCTCCATGTTATACCCACTAGCCTTATTCATTGAAAGAAAATTGAAGTACATGAAAGACTCATTAGTCTTTTCCTCCAAAATCATCCAACAATTGAAAATTACATAATTTTTAAATAGCTATATAATACAAAGAGGTACAATCTCTAACATTAACTTTTTATCATTTATCCAAATATCTTTTCCAAAATAATCTCAATGATCTACATCTCTCTGCTAGTGAATGCATTCATAAAATACTGATCCATTGACAACTAAAAATTCTAATGAAAATCAAAATAATTCAATATATTAGAAATCAAATAAGACTGTATCATGGAAATCCCCTAAACCAGCTGCTTTTAGTAGAGTTGGAAACAAAGTGCAGCTTTTTGATCCCGTGGGAAAAAAACAATTTGTTTCAATCCTTGCAGGTCATGTCTAACTTTAGCCACAAGGTAAACAGAAAACTTGTCCACAATCTTTATTTAAATAATAATAAATGAGATAATATCATAACTGTACATAGTATTCATATGTCTCTAGCCATCTTTCAGACATGTTATACTTTTTAAATTGCCCTGTTAAATATATTCAAAATCTTTTTTTTTATAACACAGAGATTTGGTGACAACTTATTCAGCCTTTTATATTTATCCTTTTAATTTTATAAAATAATTTACTTAGAGGGAAAATCAACTCATAATATTTAGAAAAAATAACCTGACCCTCAAACACTCTAGAAGAATAAAAGCCAAATTAAAATCTCTGTAAATCAATCTGCTCAATAATTCAGAAATCAACACAGCTAGGTTAATGCTGTTATCTGATCTATATAAAAATGTCTATTCATGGATACATAGTTTTCTTTTTTCTGCAATCTATATTCATTTTTAAAAGTCAAGCTAATCAGAACTCACAATTTCATAAATTACCAAGCCATTTAAGATGCATAATTAATTAGATTGTACTGTGCCATATTTATGAGGGTTATTCATGCACAGTATGACATAATCATAAATTATTTTGTTAACAAAATCTCTTGAGACACTTTTTAAAGAGCCTTCCCTTGAGTAACTCCCTTTGGCGTGACTGCTGTCTGATATTTTCTCGTTGGTTAAATCAGGAATGAGCTATTTATTACTTTATAATTATAAGTCAAATCTGCAAAATCTTAAAGCAATCTGCAGAGGAGGTGCAAAGCAATGTTAGTATTCAAAATTTTCAAATGTTTGAAACAGTTTGAAGAAGAAAACGAAATGGTATTTGGAGATTTGATGTCTGCCCTTATGTCTGGAGTCACTTGTGAGTTGCAGCCATTTCTAGGCCTGTATTTCTTGAAACAGCCCTTGTATTTTTATAATTTTCTGGAGCAACTTTTTAAAAGAATAGGTCCAAGCAGAGTTCATGACCATATACACAGGAAAGGAAAGGGAAGTTTATTCCTAAAAAAAACGGTAGAAGGCCAAAACACATCAAATAATATTTAATTGGAACTGGAAACATTCCAAGTTTGACTTTCAAAAAAACCTTTGATCTGTAATAGTTCAAGTTGGACTCATGTTGAGCTTGCCAAAAACCCAAGCTAGATCAGAGCTTTTCTCGAAATAAACACAAGCTTAATCTGATGTAGGTACTTCAAAACTCCCACTGCTTTAGTTATAACATCATCTGTTGCTGAATGATTTATAAATTGCCCTCTATAGACAAATTTCTACAAGATTGCAGGTGAGATATTTCAACTGGAAGACATAAGGACACATAGAACTTAGATATTAAAGACACATTTAGAACAACTCTTCTCTGGAACAAATAAACAAAAGTAATTCTGTCCATGTTTGTTAGGACTGTGACTCCATCTGAAAATGTGCAGCACATATAATGTTTCTCCCTTGTTCTGCAGTGACCAAGCAGTCATCATGACTTATCTGACATCACAAACTTGTGTTTAATCAAACCCTACATTGACTTTTAGTGGCATCACTCATGAATTTATACAGCAATAAATAATATTTTTTATCTTTTTTTAAAGATATATAAATCACACAAAATGTTATATTAAAAAATATAAGAGCCCCATATACCCCACTCCCCACATCCCCCACTACTCCCACATCAACAACTTCTTTCAATAGTGTGGTACATTCATTGCATTTGATGAATACATTTTAGAGCACTGCTACACAGCATGGATTATAGTTTACATTGTAGTTTGCACTCTCTTCCAGTCCATTCAGTGGGTAATGGCAGGATATATAATGGCATGTATCTGTCATTACAATGTCATTCAGGACAACTCCAAGTCCCAAAAATTCCCCCATATCACACCTCTTTTTCCCTCTCCCTGCCTTCAGCAACTCGCATGGCCACTGTTTCCACATCAATGATATAATATCCTCCATTGCTAGATTCAAAATAATTCTATAGTAGAATACCAGTAAGTCCGCTCTAATCCATATTTTATTCCTCCATCCTGAGAACCCTGGGATGGTGATGCCCACTCCACCTCTAAATTGAGAGGGGGCTTAGATCCCACATGGTTGATGGAGTGGATTTTCCTGCTTGTAACTGTAGAGTTTCTTGGTTCCTGTGTGTGGTGACTGACCATCCTCACCTCCCTGTTAGCTGACCTGGGTAAGGCCAACGAACTGGAGAGTAGGTGCTGCAACTCTGCTGAGGCTCAGGGCCCAACTGGCACATGGATAGTCCAGATGGTCCATGGATGGTCCAGAGATTCAAGTCTCATGGGCATACACCAATCCCAGCACAAACCACAGGTTCAGTAAAAGTGATAGGAGAGGCATATGTAGAAAGGATACATCTGAGTCCAACTTTATCACACTCAGGAGCACAAATTCCAAAGTAGGAACTGAGTCATCTGAGTCATCTGCCATGACCATTGATCCTGGGTGTCTGCATAGCCTTCAGGAGAACTAGTACCTGGGGTGTTGTAACTACTTTGGCTGTTTCTGAGATTCTACTGAGACATGCATAAGTGCGACCTCTCTGATGACCTCCCGACTCATTTCGAAGACTTTAGTCATATAAACTAATTTGTTTTTACCATTTCCCCCTTTAATTCAAGGTCTTTTTCTAGTTGCATCACTATCCAGTGATTGGTAGTAATCCCTTGGTGCCAGGGAGTCTCATCCCCATGAGTCATGTCCCACCCTGGAGGGAAGGTAATGCATTTACATGCTGAGTTTGGCTTAGAGAATGGCCACATTTGAGCAACATGGAGGCTCTCAGGAGGTAACTCTTACGCAGTCTGCAGCTCTAGGCCAAGTTGAAATTTCAAGCACACAGGTTCATTAGCATAGTCATCAGTATCAAGGACCCATCATTGGACCATCCCCCCTTGCCCTTGCACTTGGAGAATTGTTGCTCTCCCATTGGGGAATGCAACAGAGCCCCCCAGGATGGGAACTCAGCACTCCCTCAGTTGTCGTGTGAAACTCTACCCACTATATCAATACCCAAAGAACATCCAAACATATATATATATATATATATATACCCTATATGCATGCCCTGGAGAACTCCCTCCCACCCATGCATCCTCCATCAATGACACCCCGCACCAGTGCTCCTCCGCTGCTATAGTTTAACCACTCTGTGATGCAAAACTTCTTAAAAAATTAAGCCTAATATATTGCCAAATTCAATTAATAGGAAAATGAAATAGTAGTGATAGGTTTAAAGATTAGAAATAAATTACATTTAAAATAAAGTAAAAAATTAATTGGAGTATTAAAAAAATGAAAAAAATCATAAAAATTTTTTTTGATGTTTTGCCTTTCATCTCTGTAATAGTTGCTGCACTGTATGTACAGTGGCCAGGCAATCTCTTCCATTTCTTTCACAGTGTCTTACATCATTTTTTTTATTATGTTTTCAAAAAACGTTCTGTATCACAGTAAAGTCACATATAGATTGTAGGGGACTCCCATATACCCAATATCCTCCCCCTTTCTCCCTGCCCCAGCAATGATTTTTTTAAAAAGATTTATTTATTTATTTATTTCTCTCCCCTTTCCCCCCACCACCCCAGTTGTCTGTTCTCTGTGTCTATTTGCTGCATCTTCTTTGTCTGCTTCTATTGTTGTCAGCGGCATGGGAATCTGTGTCTCTTTTTGTTGCATCATCTTGTGTCAACTCTCCGTGTGTGTGGCACCATTCCTGGGCAGGCTGCACTTTCTTTCGTGCTGCGCAGCTCTCCTTACGGGGTGCACTCCTTGCGCGTGGGGCTCCCCTATGCGGGGGACACCCCTGCATGGCACGGCACTCCTTGAGCACATCAGCACTGCGCATGGGCCAGCTCCACACGGGTCAAGGAGGCCCGGGGCTTGAACCGGGGACCTCCCATGTGGTAGACGGACGCCCTAACCACTGGGCCAAGTCTGCCACCAGCAATAATCTTTTTACATGTGGATGTTACATTTGCTACAACTGATGTACAAATATTGAAATATAGCTACTAACCGTGGTTACATTATGGTTTACATTATAGTTTACATTTTAGACTACACACTTTTATAAATTTTTGGTGAAATTTAACATGGCCTGTATCTATCTTTGCACAATCATACAGAACACTTCCATTGCCTCCAAGTTACCTCCTCTCCCGTCACTTCTATTCCTCTCTCCCCCACCCCTCAGGGCCCACAATGACAACCAAGCTTCACTGCTTGAAGGACAAGATTCATAGATACTTGCAACAATACTTAGGGCTTGACACACTAGTCTGTCCTCCCCATTGGGAGCCACCCATGCTATCTGTTTGAGAACATCTGACCTCCCCCCCTCCCCCGGATGGAGGTACAACCCCTTCCTTCTCATTATATGGGTCTCTACCCACTGACATAAGACACTATGACAAGATGAGCACTCACACACTTCCTAGAAGCCTGCTCCAGGTGCATCCTGTGCCAGTTGCCCCCATCAAATGTCTTAAACCAGTAATCCTTCCTTATTATATTTTCTAAAGAGTTTTCTTAATGTTATAGTTTCAACCACATACCTGACAATCTCCTGTGTTTACCTGCTCCCCCCAACCCTTCCCCAATTATTTTTTAATTAAGATTTTTCACCATAATCTACTCTGGTATCCATCCTTTAATTACTTTTTAACTTCAGCAGATCCAGAAAACAATATTAATTTGTACCTATGAACGTTAGTGAAAGATAAAACCTACCCAGTGATCTGAATCCATTTCCAGAGATCACTGAAAATGGACACAAATTTCAACTGTACTTGTGGGAGCAGATGTACCTCCTGGTCTAGTGGAAATATTTGTATGCTGTTAGTGCATCTAGATGAAAAGAGGTTGATTGGGTAGTAAAGAAATGGCAACCCAAAATGCAGTCTTCTCATAAATATTAATCTTTAGCCTGTGGTTTTTATGTTTACAAAGAAAAATCCCTTAATTTTCATTTGTAGATCTACCTTATTTAGAACAGTAATAAAGGTTTGGGGGTGGACTCTCAGGGTTCAACGACTTGTGTGACCTGTCTGATCTTGGACAAGTTATTTAACTGAAACGTCATACTTAACAGATAAATTGCCTTAAGGTTTAAATAAAATAATTCTTGTACAGCATATCCCAGAACTCAGAATATTTGTAAATAATAAACATCAGCTGCTAATAACGGTGGTGGAGTTATGGGGTTGTGGCCATGACCGAAATTTTTCACAGTCTGGTTAAGAGTTATATGTAGTTTGCCACTCTGCCCATGACTATTATGAAAAAATCCTTAAAACGTAAGAATCTCCAAGGTTATCTGGAAGGGTATTGATAGATACTTGGTATCAGCAAGAGGGTGGAATTACAGAAGATTATCTCCAGTCTAGGTGAAACAACAGCCTAGAGAACCTGGGCAGCTGGGTCCATTGTGGTATCAGAGCCAAACTCTGTGTGGCCTCTGAGGAAAGCAACTGCTACAAGGAGAAGGAGGATGATATCAGCAGTTTTGTAATCCTCCAGAGATTTTGTGATAACAGTTCAGACAGAGTGAGCCATGTAGAAAAAAGGCAGGGTAAATATCCTAAGACAAAACATGAAAAGTTCCTAAGAGAAGCATACGGAGCAATTAAGTTATTTGCTATCTTGTTAGTGGCAATTGCTCTGTGTAATAATGGTCTCAAATCTAGTTATTATTATTACGCAATTATATAGCACTTAATTTTTGCAAAGTGCTTTACAATAATTTTTATTAGATATTCATCACAATAACTCTGTGAAGGAGGTCAGAATATCTTCAAGGAAGAAAAGATGAAGCTATTTTTTTCCCTGAAACATCTTACAATAAACTGCTCTAATTTTCCTAACGCTAAAAATAAAAGCTTTATATTGTGATTTTCTTTCAGTGTTTTAGTCATGACCTGGTTTAATAATGCACAATTTGAAATCACCCTGCTTCTTAATTGTCTGGTACAACAGCTGAGAATATCCTGTATCCTTGAGGACAATACAAACAAAAATTTAAAACGTGAGGCAGAGATAATAAGTAGGACAGAAATTCAAGAAAGGAAATGGTTAATGGAATGTGGAAATTGCAATAACAAGCAATATTTATGTTGCTTTACAATTTTCAAAAAATTAAAATCAACATACTTATTAAATATTTTCTTTATTATTACAAGCTCTCTAAGAAGTAGGAATTTTTTTTCAAAATCCTTTTTTTAAAGGTACAGAAAATGGAGTTCGAATAGGAGAAAAACTGGCTGAAGATAGCATAACTAGTGGTTGGTAAAGTTGGTAGCTTACAACAAGTTTTTCTAGTCTAGATCTAATAAGCTAGCCCCATTCAACCTATTGGTTTATTATAAGTGGCAGAACCAATTGACCTACAAATGCAAACAGGTTGCAAAGGAACAGAATTCCCTCTTCTGCACATTGCCAATGTAAGCTAATTTACTGCATAAATCATCTCCCCAAAAGACTGTTACTCCACTTTGTAGGAGCATGCATTCATACTGCCCTTAACTCTAAAGAGAATAAGATTCATCTATGGAGCAGTGCAGGGATATATTTACGTGAACAGTGGTTGGAATGACAGAGACATCCCTGGCCACAAATTGTGTTGTCTTCTGGTGCCACCAGCATGATCCTAAAGACGCTAAAATTACAATAAGTTTGAGGGCAAACATCTGTAACCCTGGCACAATCTCGACAAGAGGAGCCTTTTCTTCCAGTAGCTTAAGAGCACAAGTAGAGGCTTCTCTGAGCACTACACGACTGGCTGCATCAGGTAGAGATCCTTGGCCCTCTTTAATTGCTATGTTTCACTTAAGAAGTACTGCACACCAACATGGTATGCACATGGGAGACTGATCTAGACAGTGTGACAGACAGTTGGACTCCAGACAGGAAGGAGCAGGTGTGGACCAAACAGAGGAAAGAAATGAGAACTCCTGCTAGTACCCACAGGGACTTCCCCTAGCAGGAGTTGGAAACTGAACCCAGCAGCCGAGAGCTGAAGCAGACCTGAAGGGGGTCAGTCAATGGGGCTCAGGGTAAATGCTGGGCCCCTGAGCTTTCTTTCTGCATTACAGTCAGGAGCTCTTTGTTTGTATTTTTTTCATTCTCTTCCACTGCCTTTCAACCCATGGGCTTGTAAGGGTAGGATCTGATGAAAACATCCTGCAGGTGTTTTCTGTAGAAAGATTTCTGTGGAAATCTTTGGGATGGTTTAAAAGTGAAATGATGCAATTCTACTGTATGTAGAAATCTCCAATATAGGAATTTCAAATGTGAGCTTCTCTGATGTCAAGAAATATGACTCAGACTTTCCAAAGCCAGGCATGAGGTGGATGCTTAATACAGACTTTCCTGTGGCTTGAACATAGGCTCAGGAAGCAGTCAGGCTAACAAAACGTTGGCAGAGGTACTGCCTTTGCAAGATTTTGCAGGCTACTTTTAAAAATAGATAGGTATTAAAAGCAGCAATCCAGTAGTAGTTATTCTTGAATAACGACAGCCTGGATTTCTTTGTGTTATGCAGGAAGTATTCTTTTTTTATATGCTTAATTGTATAAGCAACTCAGAAAATGGAATTGTCTGGAAATAAATGCCTCCTATCTTTCTTTGCCAGAATGGAACATTAAGCACAGATATTATCTGACTTTACTTTAGGATGTGGAGTCAGATAACATATAGGGAAATGAAGTTTTGTTTGATTTCCTTTAAAAAATAAAGCAAATGGCAGGCACCAAACATTAATTTGGGAAACTTCAGTTATAAACTCTACATTTACTATTATTTTCTGAATGGTTATTGAAAGTACTTCATGTGCTATTTCTGGAAAAAAAAAACACCCACAATGTTTTTCTATATTATAATGTGCTAATACCAATGATCATTAAAGAGAAATAATCATATAAAATAATTACCATGACTATGTAAAGTAGATTTGCCCAAGGGCAGATTGGCGTTCCAAGAGGCTCTCTTTTCCCCAAAGACAGACAAGTTTTCCAATTTATCTATTAAGAGCCTTGTCCATCTTTGTGGGAAAGCTTTGGCTCAGTCTGGGGAAGCAGGAGGGTGGGGGGAGGGTCACCCAGTTCTTTATTTTCTTGGTGAGGGTGGAGCACCTTCCGCCTTGTGCATTCTCTTTGTGGGGACTGGCGATTAGGCCGTCCGCTCCCTGGAGTCTTGGGGCAGCTGTCAAGAGCACAGCCCACGACGCCGGCCTCAGAGCTGCATTGAGGAAATTGCCTTAGAGCCTCACAGGCGTGCGGCGCAATGGAGGGGGGCAGCTGAGAGCCAGATTTTTTTCTGTAGACTACTAATTTGCCAAATCTGGTTTCAACTTTTTCTACTGACTTCCAAAAGGAGTAAAATGTAACTCGGTGTGGAAATATTTATCAGCCAGAACCTAAAATATGCAGTTAATTAAGTAATCATTTTAGTCAAATGAGTTGTTTGATATTTTATAGTTAATGCATTCAGATATATCAACTCTGTCTCTCTCTAAATATATATCTAGATAAAGATAGCTAAAGATATACAATTTTTCTAAATATATATGTATGGATACATGCACACATGCACACGATTATAGGTTTAAGACTTATCCTGTATATAGATAAAACGTATATGAAATGCCGGAAGTATTTATTTAGGCATGTAAATGCATGTATTTGCCATAAAGTGTATCTATTATGCCATTATAATAATCAGAATGATTTTTTGCATTCTCAAACATAAATTTGCCACACAATCTGGCACTGAAAGTATTAGTTTAGTATTTTCAGCTCGTTTTTTAGCCCATTTAAAATAAGAATTCTGTTTTAACCCCTTTGTATTTCCATGTATTTTCAACCACCTTATATTCATGGATATATATTTAAATTACTTATCAACTTGGCTTTTTAAAGAAATAGCCTATGTATGTATTAATGCTACTAGGTTGAAAGAACAAAGGTACCTAATTGCCACTCTTTGGGATGAACCATCTCCTGAAAAACAACAGCTCTCTGGATGCCAAATCGACCTGCAGAGGTCTCACCAGAACTGATCCAGGCTATCTTTCTACTTCTTGTTTTTATCTCTGCTCTTAGCCATGGCTTCCACCTGGAGAAGTTGGTATAATAACTAGGTTGAGTTTTGGCAAGTTGAGTTATTTACAGAACACATATTCAACCATGAGCTGAAGTTTGCCTTTAAGAAATACCCATTTCCAAAAGGGCTAGTCAAAGAACTTAATTTTGGAATTTTAACCTCTCCATTGAGAAAAATAACCAACTTAAAAAAGTTGTGACAAGGGATTTAATTCCTTTAAATTACTCTTCTTGGGGTACTTTTATAATGGACATGTTTGGTGGAAGAAATAAACATTTAATCAAATCAAAATGCAAAAAAAGAAGAAGTATATGCTTAAAGCACTAATTAAACTATTTCAGTGATTTTAATTTGGGGAATTGAACATCATAAAAATATATATATATAACAAGTTCTAATTTGTATTCTCTTTTGGATATTTATAGTGTCTGAGGAGTCCTATAACTGGACCCCAGGCTTATAAGACAGAACAAGAACTGAAGGATCTAAGAACTCAACCAGGAGGTGGTTGCTGCAATTGCCTCCTTTCTTTCACCCTTTCATTTTCAAATGTTCATTTTCAAATGCTGACAGAAAGAGAAGTGCAAAGAGCTTTCCTTATTTTCCTTAAGGCCCTCAGAAATTGGTCAACAAGGTAAATACATTTTTTCCATTAAAACTCCATGTAAGAGATACATCGTTTATTAATTTACCACTGTCCATTATTACAATAAGCACAATTCACTCTGTAAGTGAAATACAATGATTACAGCAATATTTGTTTATAACACCCTTTGTTCCCCCCGCAAAAAAATTAAGGAAGCTGGAGAAATTTAAACTGGTAATTAAACATTTTGTATGTTGCATCTGCCCAAAGATTTGCAGCTGCCTTGTCACTCCCATTTGGAAAACTATGTGCAGTGCTTTCATGCTTACAGTGGGAGAGACCTGACTTTATTGAGCACAGAGTTCTTTTTTTCCTTGAGGGCTCTCCAGTGGAAATGCAATCATTTTTTTTTTTTTAAAAATCATTTTTATTGCTGGAGTATGCTTTTAATTTCTCAAAGTGCTTTTACATATTTTAATTTTATTGTGAAGACTTATGTAACCCAAAATTTGCCATTTTAACCCTTTTAAGTCTATAATTCAGTAGCTTAATTACATTTACAATCATGTGCTACCCTCAATAGCATCCATTGCCAAAATTTTTCATCTGAAGCCAGAATCTCCAATGCCTTGAAATCCTTTATTATCCCAATTTGGACCACATAATTGGCCTTATGTTTTGTGGTGTCTCTCAAACTCCAGGCTCCCTCCCACTCCATCCCCGAACTCTACCACAGACCTACAAAACCAAAAAAGAAAACTTACATTTGAGCGTGTGTCTCCCCCTGGGAGATTGCTCTTTAATAAACTAATTTGAGCCAATGACTCCAGGTGGTGGAGTGATCGAATCCCACTCTCAGGGAACTTGCAACAGAGAACTAAAATGATTAAAGTTGGGCAATGTCGGGCACTGTGTCATGGCAATGCAAGGAGCTATTTTGCTAAGTGGGTGCTCAGATCACACAATAAAATGGTTCCTGAAGCCACTTTAAATACCTAAAAGGCCCATATCTAATCTACTTTTCTTTTTCTTCATTTTTTCTAGGGTTTGGAGTGGAGGAGTAAGGGCATGAGCCTATGTGTATACACCCAGAAATCCTGCAAACTGACAGAACAGTTGGAGGAATTTCTGAGCAGAAGACTGAGCTTAGGAATTAGACAAACTTGGATCTGAACTGTAACTGTAAGTATTACTTGCTAGTTATGTGCCTCTCCAAAATTTCTATAATTTCTCTTCCTTCACTGACAAAATGAAGGTAATATTAACATCTGTTGAGGGGAATTTAGTTGGTACTGGTAGGCTATTTTGCAATCCTGGGTCTGGAGTCCAAAAATTCCAGTTAATATTTCTTCTGCTTCAGAATGAAACTATTCTGTAGTTCTTTCTCTGACATCTGGCATTTCCTTATCTAAAGAAGGAAGCTGCTTGCTGATAATGAGTCTGCTTGTTTTAGAATATTTTACTGTCAGTTTTTCCTAGTTGATCTATGCAATTTCAATATTCACGTAATCTAAGGATGCTGTTATGGCACAGGGAACCAAATACAGAGATGTTGAGAGGAATGTCAGAAAATGCACATAGTTCGCAAAAGATAGAAAGGAGAGCACTTCCCAGTTCAAATAGTTTTGAATTAAAGACGAGACTCCTGGTGACAAGTTGGGAGAAGGGGTTTTCTGCTTTCATATCTAAGCCTTATTTAAAACGTACATTCATAAACAAGGTAGGAGACATATGTATCCTGTTTATAATTTGTTCAGCTTAGCACCCTGAGCTCCGTAATAGTGCCTACAGTTTTGTAAATTAGATGCACCATTGTTCTTATGTAGTTCACTCCAGGTTCCTAAAGGACTTTGGACATGAGTAAAGAGAGTCATTCCCCAAGGTTGTAGTATAATGTTTTAAATGGAATAGTAAATATGAGAGCAGCTAGCACAGTTACTAGCACTTAGTAATTCTCAAAATCTGTTACTGTTTTTTCCTTCTTGCCTTCTCTTTCTTCCTCTCATCCCTCCTAATTGCTTCATAACGGTTGGATGAATGAGATGGCCTCCTAGGACAGAGATCATTGTAGTTCAGAGCATTATTCATGTGGCAAAGCCCCATCACCTGTACACTAACTACCAGGCAGTCCTGAATTCCTCAGTAGTTGGACCCACTATTCCCAGCTTGCTCCTCTTTTGAGTAAAGTCATGAACAGTTGAACTTAGAGGGTAGAGCCTGCTCGCTGAAAGTGATTGAAGTGGCCTTCCAGTCATGGCTAATTTATTTTGTATTCAAAAATCAGTAAAGATTCTTCTGTCACATCATTCTGCCAAATAAAAGGGAATAAAAATAAAACAGAAACCTGTTTAATGCCTCAGGCATGTTCAGTGTTTTGTTCAGGTCAGTTCATTTCAATACTTAATTTGTGGCACTTCCTTTAATGAAATCATTTAACACTCAAAAAGTAATTATAAAAATGAACAAATTTGGTTTCCTGGGGTTGGTATTTGACATCTCAGAACACTGAAATCCCTACTGCTGGCTTAAACTATGTTTGGCATTCAGTAAGCACTTAAATTAAATTAATGTTGAATACAGGTTATGTATGAGGTCTTACAGATCTTACTCCTTGACTTATTTATATTATAATGGAACTTAGTAATGGATGAAAGAATGATTCTTAAAACATCATTACTCACAATTAAAGTACTAGAATATTACCTTGCAAATCACTACAACTCAAATATTGAAGCTGGAAGAAAGGTCATTTAATCTAGTCTCATAATTTATATATAAGGAAACTGAGACCAGAGAAGCATGGGGACTTGAATGAAGTCACACAGTTACTTAGCAACCAAGCTCATAGTTCAAATCTCCTCTCTCCCAGAATATTAAAATATATAATCATTGGTTGCTATAGTGTATGACGATATGTATTTTGATTTTTGAAATGTGTAATAGTAGTATTGTCAATCGATAGCTCCAAGTGTCTTATACATTAAATACAAAATATTTGGCCACATTATAGTCCTTCATTTTCTATATAGAGGGCCAGGAAAGTTGAAGTCAGGAAGACAATTGTAGCACTTTTACATTGTTTATGAATTCCAAAAACAGATATTGGATTATTTTTGTAAACTGGTCTGTTCCTCTGGGCATATTAGATTATATTGGATTCAAAGGTTTCACTTTTACTTGATTAAATAATGTTTAAGGCTTTGGGCCATGTCAGTAGAATCTTGAGCCCTCATCCCCTTGGTGTGAGGAGATTCACAGAGAAACTGCACTTCAGAGAAAGGAGGTTGGAGTTTTGGTGCTGGAGCCAGGAAAGTAAATACACAGAGAAATAGATATGTGAGGAAAGAGAGAAGGCTCCATTAGACACAGTAGAGGCCCCAGGAAGAGAGATGAGCCATTCACCTGAGAGTTTATAGCTGGACTTGTGGAGAAAGCAGAGGAGCTGAGCCCGGAGAGAAATGAGCCCTGGGAAGAGAGGAGCCCAGGAAGCCTAACCCTTGCAGACATCAGCAGCCATCTTGCTCCAACACATGGCAATGGACTTTGGTGAGGGAAGTAACTTATGCTTTATGGCCTGGTAACTGCAAGCTTCTACCCCAAATAAATACCCTTTATAAAAGCCAACAGATTTCTGGTATTTTGCATCAGTACCACTTTGGCTGATTAATACAACAATTAATAGCTGTGTGTGAAATAAATAAATAAAATAAATCTTTAAAAAAAAAAGGGTGCAGACTTGGCCTAGTCATTAGGGCATCCGTCTACCACATGGGAGGTCCGCGGTTCAAACCCTGGACCTCCTTGACCCGTGTGGGGCTGGCCCATGCACAGTGCTGATGAGCGCGGGGAGTGCCATGCCACACAGGGGTGACCCCTTGTAGGGGAGCCCCACGGGCAGGAAGTGTGCCCTGTGGGGAGGGCCACCCAGCACAAAAGAGGGTGCAGCCTGCCCAAGAATGGTGCCCAACATGCGGAGAGCTGACGCAGCAAGATGATGCGGCAGAAAGAAGTATGGATCCCTGAGCCACTGATAGCGGCTGAAGCAGACAGGGAGAAGGGCGCAGCAAATGGATGCGGAGAAAAGACAAGGTGGGGGGATAAATAAATAAAATAAATCTTTAAAAAAAAATAGCCATGTGAGACTACATCCCTATGTCTCCTATAACAGTGGTTACAACCTTGGTTTAAATATGTAAACATTTCTGGATGACGAATTCACAGAAAAGGGCTTTTTGAGGATGAATGGGCAAGGAACAGAGGAAAGGTATTTGGGCAAATGACCTCCATTGAAGTCAAGAGCTCATGATAATCCACTACCTCAGTCCTTAATTCACATTTTCAGAAAGAAGAATCAATTGGCCCAGTTAGAGTCATAGGCACACTTCTGAGTCAGTCAATTGTGACCAGGACTGGAGTAGAACCATACAGTATAAAGGTGGACACCAAGCTTGGGAAAACCATTGTCCCATAGTAGAAACCCCTATGAGTCAGCCTTTGTCTGACAACTGATTCATTTTTTTTTAAATTGTCTGGCAAGTGATTTTGAGTAGAGCATAAAACTCACAAAAAGGTCATATGGCTAGTAAGTGGCAGGGCAAGGATTCAAACCTAAGTCTTGCTTCCAAAGTTCCTCCACATACAAAGTTCCTCCATGACAATTTGATTAAATGTTTTCTGTGGTATTCCATTGTTAAGAATTATTTCTCAAAGATGCTATTGCTCATAGCTATAGATACCAATCTATTAACTCTAAAATGAACTAAAATCGAGTTTTCAAAATAGCGAATTCATATTGGGAACAATTTGAGATATCCTTTTGTGTGGTTTTGGATAACATAATAAGTCGTAAAAGAACAGCTCTCTAAGTTTTCATGCTATAGGAAATCTTAGCCATAGCCAGCAATGCCTCACTTACTTTGTGTAATACACCAAAACATTGTAACTAAAAAAGTAAATCTTGGAAACCTGCAGTGTTACTACAACTACTTTTATTATTAAAATGTTTATTAAATAGTTGTAAGTGTAAACCCTTTATGACAATAGCACTTGGGGAAAAATAATTCTTAAAAAATAAAAATTAATTACCTTATCACAGAAATAAAATTCAATTTAATAGTGTCAACGTATAACGGTGAATGCATTTAATTAAAGCTAACTACTAGCTTTGTGAATATACTTGCTACTCTGACGGCATAAAATCATTTATTTACAGATGCTAATTTACCTATAATGCCTAGTGTCATGAAGAAAGATGATTCTCCCACCACTTTTCTCTGTTTAAATTATTTTGGAATTTTCCCTTGTACCTGATAGCAAATTAGCATGACAATACATCCTTTATGTTTGCAATCTGCCCCCACTTCCTTCCTCATTAGCCCAAGATAAATGCATGACTGCACTCAGATATGAGGTGGTCATCAGATGAGCTCAAAGTTGCTTGTCCCATATTTATTAAATTAGCTACTGAAATGAAAGCCCAGAATTTAAAAATCATTGCAGAGTTACTTCTGTGGACTTTGAGGGACACAAAATTCCTACATTAGTATGACTAAGCTTATGAAAGTACCACCCTTTAAAGACCAATATTATTCTTAAATGGTCTGGCTACTGATAACATGAGTAATTGTGATTTGAGGGCAAAGACTGCTTTAAACAAAAACACTGTTCTCACTAGTGGGACTGTGTAAGAAATTCTCAAATAAATCAGTGCCACTGCTCAAGGATTAAATAAGTCACAACTAAAATTGAAGCTGAATCTCACAATTAGTTCATATCTTTTGAGAGAGGCTTCCAGGTGAACGACTACCCTTCTTTACAGGTTATTTCTATTCATACAGGGCAGGGGGCAATTTCTGAAAGGCCACACACTCAGTGCACATCCTCTCCCACTATCTCAATGCTTTGGGAAATTGAAAACCTGACTTTGTTACTGCAAAAAGTGTGAGCTCTACAGATCAGGACGTTATCACCTCTTTATTTTGAACCAGATAGGGGGCCTTATATTTTCCATCAAAGCGCAGTGCAGGGGCTGGTTGAGCCCCTATCGAATACCAGGGCTCTGAAGACTTGGATATCAGTTAGTTAAGTTTGGATGCATCATCTTTAGACAACCCATGGTAAGAGAGCTGTTATGGGTGAAATATCAGTGCTGAGACTAGCTAATCCTCCTGTGTTTCCTTTCTCAGTAAATATCACCATATTAATCACTATTTTCTAATCCAGTAAATCCTTTTCTTCTTTTTGTCCTTTTCCCAACCACACATAACATTTCTCCATTTCTTTTTAGTGTACCATTTAAATAATTCTAAGTTATTTAATGCCTTTCTCAATAGCTCACTCGAACAATACAGGTCCAGACCACCATAATTTCATACCCAGATTCCTAGTAGCAGGCCCCTAATGTTTTCTCTACCACTAACTTACACCACTCCACCACAATGAATTCTCCAAACTTCCACCAGAAAATATTCATAAAGTTATCAACTACCTGCTTCCATCCCTTTAATGAACCCATTGCTAATAGGCTAAAAATGGTTAATATAGCTTGTGCAATGCTCTATAAACAAGCACATACACACTTCTTGGTCTTCTTTCTTACTACTTCCATCTTTCACCCTAATATTTCTTTTTAATAAGTTGTCTAACATCTCAACATCACATCTATCATTCCTTCTGCCTGCATACTCTCCCTATCCTCTGCTTCTCCCTATTTCCATCCCAAATTTTACTTAGCCTGAGAGTAATGTGGTTGAACAGTATTACATCTGGCTTGAAAATGAGACTGATTGGAATTATGTCTAATAGGTCACTAATTCCATGACCTTAAGCATGTTTATTTACACTCCATATATCTTTATTAGTATAGTTAATAATAGTTTCCAATCCAAAGTGTTATTTGTGGATTAATTTGGGGGGCCATGGAGTTGTACTTATAGAAAGAAAGCAGTAAATGTTAGCTAAACATCAAACAAACAAACAAACAAAATTCAGGCATTTCCTATTCATCCTTTAGAACTGAAATTAGTTGTCACTTATTCTGTGAAGCCTTAACTGATGTTTTCCCCCTATTCCAAGCATGGCTTACAACACATTGGTCTGGCTCACTTGCTAACAAGTGCTGGTACAGCATTCCTTCAAAGAGTATTTTTACTTGAATTAAAATAATCATGAACCCAATAAAGATGAAGTCAAGTGGAATTTGCTCCAAACATCTAGTTTGTACCTATACCAGTACTCCATAGCCTATTCAGCTTTTACTTTTTCCATTTCATAGGTTGTCCTCTTCTCATGGATCTTAGTCTTTTATAGTTGAAATTTCATTCAGAAAAAGGAGGAAAATGAGGGTTTAGAAAACTATTGAAAACAGCACAAAATGTATGAAGTGCTTGTGATACAGATGGTGTATTAGTTTTGTCATCTTCACTTATAGAAAGTACTTTTATTAAAAGCAAAAAGATTTTAAATTTAGCTTATATCATTGTTTTCTTCTCTGTGAATACTATTTCCTTGTAAAGCATTTTCTATGTACATGATTCCTAGACATTAGTAGCTAGACTTACTGTTGAGTTTATTTTCTTATGTATCTGATTTGTTCAACTAAACTTCAGATCCTGGAGACCAGGTACACTGTGACTTATTTTTCTGGCTCCCCACAGATTTGGAACAATAAGTGATTCACTGTAATAGATAACCAATAAATGTGAAATGACTTATGCTTATTTTCATTTTTGACAGTTTGTATATTTTAAATGTATATGATATGTTGTTATTTTAACATTGTGTCAGGGAAAACTGATCCAGTTACTCTCACTTTTCAGTGGGTTGGAGAGAGTAGAGGAATGTAAGAATAAGGACCCGTTTCTGGGGTTCTTATTCCACTTATATCCTATTCAGGGCTTGGTAAATCTCCCATCTAAGCAGACAATGACATTTTAAGTCAGGTTTCCCACAGGAAGCATTATGCCTTCAAGAGAGGAAAGAAAAAATCATCATGGCATGCCAAGCAGGATGTCACTTACACCCGATTGGCCACATCGTCAAGGTTCATTTCCATTAAGCTTTGTGTCAATTCAGAAACTTTACACATGAGGCTGTGTGTAGCAGTCAACCACTGCTGACTGCCCTGGGGCTAGCCTAGAGTCCCAATCTTGTCACTGGTTTTCCAGAATGCCTCTGTGAGAATTAGTTGCATATGCTGGACTGCCTCACCATTTGAGACAGGATGGTGGTTTGGTCGTATTTTTATAAATCACTCCCTTACTAAACCCTTAACCATCTTTGACATATTTACATAGGGCAAGGACAAGAGCAAAAAGGGAGTGAAATTATTCATAGAAAATGAGAGATAAGTGAATAGATAGATCGTTATAGACGGAATAGGTGGACAATTTCTGACAATAATAGAAAACAAATGTGAGAAGGGTTTTGCTTTCAGTTTCTGTCTAATGCTTCTAAAATGTGTCATGAAATGTACATAAGGGAGACATGTGACTGTTTTTTAGTGACCACATCAACAGCATTTATCTACCTGCATCAAGTTTACTGAATGGAAAAATAATCACTTATTCCAGATTAACATCAGATGGAGAGGAGATGTGGGAGTGTGCAAGGGTCCGATGTCAGGAATAGCTATATCTTTTTGTATTCTGGTTTGTGTAAGCCCAACAAGCCATACTGAGTGAGTATAAGGAAGCTACTAATTACTTCTTAAAATATTTTTATTTAAAAAGTTTAATGATTAAACTTTTAGATTAAGCTGCTCCAAATCTTCAACCAAGTGATATCTTGTAACTCACTAAACCATATTGTGCTAAGAAGGATATTTGAATTCCATTTTATTTAGCTTCCAACCTTAGTTTCTCATTCATGTATTTCCAACCATTTAAGTCTTTGATGATCAGTCTTCCTCATAGTTCGTTATGTACATGATGTTACCTGAGAGAATTCGAAATTTCTCCTCACAAAAACTATGCCATCCATATTTGTCTATAGAGTGATTAAATTTCCACTATTCATGATTGATTCATTATCATAAAGATTGCCACCCGGAAGTTTCATGATACTCTGTGTCAAAGAGCAACGTTCAATACAGGTCACTATTACCGCCTTGTGAATTAGTGACAGTTGAGAAAAGAAATGTTGACAGGAACCAGACAAGTTTAGAAACTCGAAGAGAATATGCAAATATATATTTGCATATTTTAACTAATTTTCATTTTCTTTCTTCTATACTCTATTTTATGTAGGTAAGTTGTGTTTGTAGAGAGATTTGGATCATGAGACAACAATTCAGTAGTATTTTTCATGAATCAGATGCATTTTCTTGCAAGGGTAAGTTGCTCCACATGATAGGGAAAGTCACAAGAGGGAATGCTTGCTGAGCAGCTAGGAATTAGTATGGCATTCTGATTATCTTATTTATTAAATAGACTTTCATTGTCAAAAGCTTGCATTTCCCTTATCCTAAAATGCTTTATCTTCATTTTTCCCTAAGATGACAGGTAGAATTTATGGGTATTTCATATTTCTTTGACCATGAATTCTGGTCATGGAGGATGATGCAAATTATACCTTTGATCTCAATTTACCAAAAGGTATGACTGCATTTAGAAAATTATCAATGTTTAGTATGACTCCTGTGTTTATTAAGATTTTGAAAGCCCATGAGAAAAATCTAACATACTTGGATGAGGTTTCTGTAACATAACTGGATGAGAATGTGTGAGATATATCAGTCTTTCTGTTCTTACATTAGCCCCAGGAGCCCAAGGGTCTACAGTTACCCTAGGTAGGCAGGATAGTTAGAGAGGTTATAAATTTGATGAAAATTTCAAAATGCTTTCCAATTAAATTGACTGGTTACTTATGCCAAAATACACTGTTTATATTAGGAATTTGAAGTGTGATAATTTGGGTTTTGCTTAACAAATGAAATGCAAAATATGAGGTATTATTGTTATTTTCTTGTTTTCAGTGAAAACAACTCCAGTGTATGATTCCTCAGGGGGAGAAAAACCCATGTGTGACTGTGTATAGTTGGAAAAGCAAAAACAAAAAAACAAACAAAGCATTAGTTCAATTACAGCATATGTTGGCATTAACGAAACTATTTTTGTTGTATTATTGAAATATTGAATAGATTGATGAAAAAATAGTCCATGTGTTTTAATTGCACTAACATTTTTATGAAATCACTTTCTTTGCCATTTCGCTAACATCTCATTGTCTAGTGGAAATGGAGTCCACATGATATTCTAATTCCATGGGGACATTTTTGGCTTTGCACATTTGTGCTTCTGTGAATATGGTACTGAGGACAGTGCATCTTCATCAATGGAGTCTGTACTTTTATTTCACCTGTTTTAATCATCACCTTAGCAGACCACTAATGCAGTCTAATACCTGTATAGCACCTATCACAATCTTATGATATTTATTTATTTATTTATTTTTACTTACTTATTGTTTGTTGCTCCTACAGGATTGTAGTATACCTGAGGAAGAGTCTTCTCTGTTTTGTCCAGTGCTGTATTGGTCAACATTTATCACACAGTGAGTGTTCAATCAGTATTTGTTGTGGGAATCAAGGCTGTATTAGGCACTGTCATCTCCAGCCCTGCATAGAGAGCAGGACTGAACTACTTTTCCTGCTCAAATCCCACCAGTTTTTGAGTAAATGCAGGATGTACATTGCTAATGTTTTCCCCAGTACTAGCTGGTCTGGAATTAGTCACCCTGTCCTAACATCTATATTCAAGGAGTGTGTGGTCAGTGTATTTCCATTTAGCCACAGTATTCCCTCTCTTCATGCTCCTACCTCCCTCTTCTTTTCCTTTCAGAAAGAGAACTATGAAAATCTATGTCTCCATCGGATAGAGTTCTGTATACAAAGAAATAAAAATAGGGACTGTTTAGCTTCATATAAGTACTTATTGGACTTTAAAATAAGTGAATAAAATACCAAAACAGAGTACAGGGAAAAGAAAATGAAACTATCATTTAAGTATCAAATTTACTTTCTTCTTTTGACAATTTTAGGTATGTAGTTGCCATCTTGTTAGAAGTGAAATCTTGTCATTCTGTGATCCTGTGTGTTAGTCCCTGAGTGAGCTAATCTTAGTGCCTCCAAAATAATGTGAAAAAAAAAATAATGATATTTATGCTAGACTCATTTAAGAGGAAATGGAGATTTCACTTAAAAACAAATATATAAAGACCTTTTACGGCTCAACAAGAAAAAGACAAAACAGCTCAATTAAAAATGGTCAAGGGACGGCAGACTTGGCCCAGTGGTTAGGGCGTCCGTCTACCACATGGGAGGTCCATAGTTCAAACCTCGGGCTTCCTTGACCCGTGTGGAGCTGGCCCATGCACAGTGCTGATGCGCGCAAGGAGTGCCGTGCCACGTAGGGGTGTCCCCTGTGTAGGGGAGCCCCACGCACAAGGAGTGCGCCCCATAAGGAGAGCTGCCCAGCGTGAAAGAAAGTGCAGCCTGCCCAAGAATGGCGCCACCCACATGGAGAGCTGACACAACAAGATGACGCAACAAAAAGAAACACAGATTCCCGTGCCGCTGACAACAACAGAAGCGGACAAAGAAGATGCAGCAAATAGATACAGAGAACAGACAACCAGGTGGGGGGGAAGGGGAGAGAAATAAAGAAATAAATAAATATTTTTTAAAAATGGTCAAGGGATTTGAATAGATATTTCTCTGAGAAGATATACAAATGCCCAACAAGCATATGAGAAGGTGGTAGTCATTAGGAAAATACAAATTCTAGTGGAGATACCACTGGGAATGGTCATTCTACCCACTAGAATAGTAATAATGAATAGTTTAGCTAGGTAGGTAGAGAGAGAGATAAGATGGAATATAGCCATTGTTGATGAGGATGTGGAGAAATTCAAACCCTCCTACATTTCTGGTGGAAGTATAAAATGATGCAGCCACTATGGAAGTTTCTGGATTCCTCAAAATGATAAACTTAGAACTACTCTGGAAGTGAGCAATTCTACTTCCATGTATATACCCCAAATATTTCAAAACAGATGTCCAAACAAAACTTTGTACATGAATGCTCATAGCGGCAGTATTCACAATAGCCCAAAAGAGTAAATAATCCAAATTTCCTTCAGCAGAAGAATGGATTAAAAAAATGTGGTATATTCATAAAATGGGATATTATTCATTCATAAAAAGTAATGAAGTACTGATATATGCTACAACATACATGAACCCAGAAAACACAATGCTAAGTAAAAGAAACTAGACACAAAGGCCACATACGGCATGATTGCATTTATTTGAAATGTCCAGAACAGGGAAATTCAGAGAGCTAACAGGCATATTAGGGGATGTCAGGGGTTGAAGGTTGAAGGGAATGGCAAGGGTCTTCTAAGAGCCTGCAGAGTTTCCTTTTGGGGCAATGAAAATATTCTGGAACTAGACAGTGGTAATGGTTGCTCAACATTGTGAATGTACTACATATCATTGCATTGTATATATTAAAATGGTGACTTTTATGTTCATGCATTTTACCACAATAAATTAAAGGAAGGAAGAAGTTTGGGATGTTTGGAATGTAAAAGTTCTTTGGGTGATGAGGCACAAACAGAGGTAGCCAGCCTGCTGAGAATGCGTGAAATGACAGCATTGTTAGATCAAAGGTCCTAGAGGGGGAAAGTGGATAAAGAGGGTGGCCAAGGGCCACTCTGCTTGCCTAACATAGGTTCCTGTGAGTGTTCATAGAGGAGTGGGGAAAGAAGCACATGTAGGTCCCTTTTCTTGTCTTTATTGTGACCCTAAGGGAAGAGGTAGGGCTTTCACACTTTTATTGGGTGTATTAGCCAGAGAGGTGCTGATGCAAAATACCAGCAATTGCTTGGTTTTTATAAAGGGTATTTATTTGGAGTAGGAACTTACAGATACCAGGCCATAGGGCATAAGTTACTTTCCTCACTGAAGTCTATTTTCATGTATTGGAGCAAGATGGCTGCTGACATCTGCTAGGGTTCAGGCTTCCTGGGTTTCTCCCTTCTTCAGGCTCCTTTTTCCTGGGCTCAGGGTTTCTCTCTCTTCCTGGGGCTTGCTTCTGTTTCCTCTATGTGCTTACTTCCTGGGGGCTCCAACTTAAGGCTTCAGCATCAAACTCCAACACCAAAACTCCAAAATTAAGAACCGTTAACTTTGTCCTTTGTCGTGCCTTTTACCTGTTTCTCTCTACTGGCACAAGAGATTTACATAATTACTTAATCAAGCAAATCTATGAATCCAATATAACCTAATATGCCCAGAGGAAAAGATCAGTTTACAAACATAATCTAAAATTTCTTTTTGGAATTCATCAATAATATCAAACTGCTACTCTCCATCCTCTGAATTCCAAAATGACATTACAATATTCAAAAAAAAAACTTAAATCAGTTACAGTGCAAGTACTAAATCATATCACAATCAATTTAAAGAAATACAGTTTTTCCTGGGGCAAAGTCCTGTCTGCTATAGATCTTTGAAACTTACAAACCAATTCATCTACTTCCAATACACAAATGGACAAAGGATAAACATTTTCATTATAATAAGAAGAAATTGGGAGGAAACATGAGTCACTGTTTCTCTACAGTTCAGTAGAACTGCATTGAATCCTCTGTTCAATTTTAAAGTCTGGGAGTCATTCTTAAGAAGATGGTTTCTTCTACTTGGGGCCTTATGGGAACCCACCCTTTCCACAGGCTTGCCCAATGGCCATTTTCTTGGTTCCACCCTCATCAAGCATCTGGGTGTTGACCAAGCTCCAGACTTCTCCCTCCAAAAGTGTTGGGGTGATAGCCACACCTTACCCAATCTTTGGGTTACAGTCTTAACCCCCCTCGAACAGTGACATGAGGACAATATTCCCCCTAACATTTGGCCTACAGGCTCAACCCTCTCAGAGCAATGAGTTGACCACCAGGCCTCCCTAATCCATGGGGGACAGGCCCACCCCTCTCAGATTTATAGGGTGCTGACCTTAACTGCTATAATCCTCAGGGAATGTGCTACACCCTCTCTGAACCTTGGGGTGCCAAAACTGTCCCAGAACATCTGGTGGGAGCATCCATCCTCTTCAACTGCTGGTGCAAACTCACCCTCTCTGTACACATGGGTGGAGTTCCTCTCTTACCCCAAGATAATATCTTAATTCCAGATCTCAGCTTCCATGGTTTTCCTGTTAAAACTGTTTCTCCTTCAATATTCCCTTTAAGTCCAAGCTGACAGTGATTTTGTTCAAAGAGTTCTCACAAAAACCTTGTTAGTTTAGCATGTAAGAAGCAGGGTTCCAAGCTATCAGACAATAAGACTTTTCAAAAGTCTCTCTGAGATAACTGTACCTTCAATCCTGATTAACAAGTTCCAAGTTTAGTTAAGTCCTCCAATGGGGCACTTTCATCTGGGAGCTTGATTTCCAGAGGCTTGGAATTTCCAGAATCAGTTTCTGTTTACTTTGTGCCCAACAATTCAGTCTTCAGCTTATCTCTCTCTTCTAGCATTTTGCTATAAGCTGCAACTAGAAGCCAAGTTGCATTCTCCAGGTTTACTTTAGAAATTTCTTCAGCTAAATGCCCAGGCCTTGCCATTTTCAAATTCTGCCTTCCATGAAACACCAGGAGTTAATCTTGCTAAGTTCTCTAACTTTAAAACATGGATCACCTTTCCTCCAATTTCCAATAATAGTTTCATCATTAACTTCTAAGGCATCATAAAAAGTCTCTTTAGCATCCATATTGCTATCAACAGTCTCTTCAAAGCACTGTAGGTCTTTTCTTCCAAGCATCTCACAATTCCTCCAAAAAATACCCCTTACCCATTTATAAAATCATACCAGCATTTCAGTAATTGCAAAAGCATTTCCCCACTCCTTGGTATCAAATTCTGTATTAGTCAGCCAAAGGGGTGCTGATGCAAAATACCAGAAATTGGTTGGCTTTTATAAAGAGTATTTATTTGGGGTAGGAGCTTACTGATACCAGGCCATAATGCATAAGTTACTTCCCTCACCAAAGTCCATGTGTTGGAGTAAGATGGCTGCCAATGTCTGTGAGGTTCAGGCTTCCTGGGTTCCTCCCTTCCTCAGGCTCCTTTTTCCTGGGCTCAAGGTTTCTCTCTCTTCCTGGGGCTGGCTTCTGTTTCCTCTATGAGCTTACTTCCTGGGGCTCCAGCTTAAGGCTTCAGCATCAAACTCCAACATCAAAACTCCAACATTAAGAATCCTTAGCTCTGTCCATTAACATAATCCAATATTTCTTTTTGGAATTTGTCAATAATATCAAACTGCTACACTCGGGACTGGAAATATCCATATACAAGGCACAAAAAAGCAGAAACGGCAAGGGCTTTTTGAAGAAACTGAGGGTAGCTTCTTATTATCCAAGTCAAATGGAGATACAAGTCTTGCTAGCAAATTATGTGGAACAAAATAGTATAGGGCCTTTGGGAAAAGAATCTGCAAGGAGCTTAGGGAAGCTCTTACTATTCAAACCCTATGGATGTATAACCTCTGACATTTGTGGTTATGCCAAGAACAGGGCTAACAAATTGAACTGCAAAAGAAAAGGTTGATCTATAGCTTTTTCACTGTGAGACATTGTCTGAGATCTGCAAGGTGTAGCTTGTGCACTATTAATTTTCCGGCAAGAACGGTGATAAATACGTTAGACTGACGGTGGCCTTGAATCCACTGAAACAAGGATTATTAAGATTGACACAGAATTTGTAAACTGATTTTTCCATGCAGGGTGATCACTGTTGCAAGGCCCAATTGACCAGGATTGAGTGAACATAGCTCAAATAATTATAGTGAACACTCATTTTTATAAACAGAATTAAGTATATTGGGTAAAATAAATTTGACTGTTGTACATACTAAACACACATTTAGCGACCCCCTATTACATTGTGGATATCATGTCAGATGTTAGCAATTGTAACAGGTGACTAAGGCAAAATATAGTTCTTTTAAAAGAAGATAATATAGTACAAGGGGAGTTTGCATTTCTGTGCATATGAACAGATACACATTGATATGTACACAAAAACTAAAAGCTCTGAATCTTAGAGATGGAAGAAAGCTAAGAGAGTTTTGCCCATCTTATGAAACTAAAGGCACAGGAGTGATCTGCTCCATAGACACATGTTCACTCTTCACAGAGCAGGTAAATATCCACATTTCCAGGTTCCCCGAAATTGCTGCTTCAGAATTTCCTGACTTTAGATTCATTTCAAGTACATTTTAGAGGATCCACTATTTACTTAGCACCCTATTGGTTGCAACCAAATATCTCATCTACGTGTATGTTCACAACAAACTGGTGAATATATATATGTGCATATTTATTTTAAGTTACAGATGAAGAAATGCAATACGTATTTGTTGAACTAAACTACACAGTTTTCTCTTTGCCCAGATGTCAGGATCTTCTTGAAATGAGGTTTGACAGTTCAGGATCTTTTCAAAGAAGAGCTAAATAATTTTTCTTATTTCAGAAAGAATCTGAAATAACAAGAAATGGATTGATACCATAAAAGATTGCATTGCATGAACACTTACCTAAGGATACTTAGAGATATTGCTCCATTTTAGAAAAAAACTTATTGAGAGTTTATGAATCTCCAGTTTGAAACTCTAGATTCATATATTGCATCTCATTTGTCAAGTTTTTCTCATGGTCAGATTTTCAACAAAATTATTCCTGAACACTTCCAATAATAGGAGAAGCATTCCTTCCTGTGTATGCCCACTTCATCTTTGCACACTTCTTAGTAGTATCTATTTGTTCATGTATTCACTCATTTTTTACTATTCAATACATTTTTTTTAAAGATTTATTTTATTTATTTCTCTCCCCCCGCCCCCGTGTCCATGTGCTCTGTTCTGTGTTCTTCTGTGACCGCTTATATCCTTATCAGCGGCACCAGGAATCTGTGTCTCTTTTTGTTGCGTCATCTTGCTGTGTCAGCTCTCCGTGTGTGTGGCACCATTCCTGGACAGGCTGCTCTTTCCTTCGCACTGAGCGGCT
Organism: Dasypus novemcinctus; assembly: GCF_030445035.2. NCBI lineage: Eukaryota > Metazoa > Chordata > Mammalia > Cingulata > Dasypodidae > Dasypus > Dasypus novemcinctus. The sequence goes on from NC_080683.1 coordinate 23,018,740, forward strand.
CTCCTTACGGGGCACACTCCTTGTGCGTGGGGCTCCCCTACGTGGGGACACCCCTGCGTGGCAGGGCACTCCTTGCGCGCATCAGCACTGCGCATGGGCCAGCTCCACACGGGTCAAGGAGTCCCGGGGTTTGAACCACGGACCTCCCATGTGGTAGGCGGACACCCTAACCACTGGGCCAAGTCTGCTTCCCTCAATACATTTTTATTGTGTAGCCACTACATACCAGGCCCTATGCTAAGTGCCAGGAATAAAGTCAGATATGGTTCCTGTCACTTCCAAACTTGTAAATTGTATATGCAGTAAATAAATATACATTTAAAGTAATTGTGTTATTTATTTATGTACAGCAAATTATCCCCAAAACCTTGTTGCTTAAAACAATAGTAAACATTTAGTATTTCACACAGGTTTTACAGATCAGGACTCTAGAAGCTGAACTGGATGGTTCTAGTCCAGAGTCTCTAATGAGTTTTCAGTGAAGCTATTGGAATGGGCTGCAGTCATCTGAAGGGTAGAGGTGGAGGATTCACTGTCATTATGGTATACTCCCTTGGCTGTTGGCAGGAGGCCTCAGTTCCTTGCCATATTGGCCTCTCTCTAGGGCTGCTCTTGTATCCTCAGGACATGGCAACTGACTTCCCCCAGGTCAAAAGATTCAAAAAGGAGAACAAGCAGAAAACTGCAACGCCTTTTATAACCCAGTCTGAGAAGTCACATGCCATCACTCAATGGTAATCTCTTCTTTATAAGTAAATTACTAAACCCAGTCCACTTTCAATGGGAGAGAAATTAGACTCCAACTTTTGAAGGGGAGTGCAAAGAACTATGGACATATTTTTAAATAGTAATTAAACTAAAAATTGTCAACGTACAAAAGGAGTTTGTACAAAAGGAGTTCTAATTAAAAATAACACCAAAATACTTTCTCCAAGTAGTATGGTCAAATCAAGTCTCTCTGTAGAAAAGCTATTTAATTTAAAACCTAAAATAAAAATAATAATTAATTAGGCAGAACTGAGAGGAGATAGAATGTCCAGTGCAGAAAGATTGAGCTGTATTAGAGAAATTTAAGGGACTAGTTTGGCTGAAGTTATAGGATGAGGCTGGAAAGTTTAGCAATGTCAAGGGAATGCTGGACTTTGCAGATCATGGTAGAGAACTTCAATTTTATTCTAAATGTTTTAGGAAAAAAATGAAGGATTTAAATCAAGGATACAACATCATCAGATTTCCTTTTGAAAATATTATTCTGGTCCTTACAAGTCACTTTTTGGTATTTTTATTTATTTTTATTTTTTAAAAGATTTCTTTATATATTTATTTCCCCCTTCCCCACCCTGCTGTTTTTGTTGTCTGTATCCATTCACTGTGTGATCTTCTGTATCTATTTCTCTTTGTGTCTTCTCTTCTCATCTTTCTCCTCTAGGATTCACTGGGATTCAATCCTGGGGACCTCTGGTGTGAAGAGAGGTTCCCTGTCAGCTGCACCAACTCAGTTCCTGGTCTGAGTTCCTCAGTTCCTGGTCTCTGCTGTGCTTCACCTTGATTCTCCCCTTCATCTCTCTTCGTTGCATCATCATCTTGCTGCATGACTCATTTGTGTGGGCACTGGCTCACCACACAGGCACTCGGCTCTCTACGCAGATACTGGCTTACCACATGGGCACTCAGGCAGGCACTCAGCTCACCACACAGACAGACACTCATGTGGGCACTTGGCTTACCATGTGGGCATCCACATGGGCACTTGGTTCACCACGTGGGCACTCCATTCACCACGTGGACACTGGCTTGCTGTGCAGACATGCTTTCTCTTGTTTTTTCACCAGGAGGCCCCAGGGATGGAACTGGGTCCTCCCATATGGTAGGCAGAAGTCTTATCACTTGATCCACATTCATTTCCCACTTTTTGGTATTTTTAAATGACAGAAAATTCTGTTTCCACATAGAAAGCCTTTAAGTAATTAAGCAAATATATATATATATATATATATATATATATATATATATATATATATATATAGTCTCTCTTGAATTTTCTCCTCCTAAGGACAAATATTTCAAGTATTTACTACCATCTTATATATAAGTTGGTTTTAAACTTTTTTTAAAAAGTAGCCAATTGCCAATTTGTAGAGAAAGGGTAGATTGGTTAAGGTTTTAGAACAGATTGCTGGCCAGTTAGGAAAGGAACAAAGTGGAATCCTACTTTATTCCTTATTCAGACTTCATTGAGACTCATCCAAGTTGTGGCTCATCAATTGTAACTTCCTCTTTATTTCTGAGTATTCCATGATATGGATGCACCACATTTACTTAATCATTCAATCCTCAAAGGACACTTAGATAGTTTACAGTTTGAGTCTATTACAAATAAAGTCGCTATGAATATTTACATAAAAGTCTCTGTGTGAAAATAACTTTTCTTTCTCTATGATATTTCACAAGCGGCATAATTGTTGGATTATTTGGAAAATTACTTTTAGTTTTAAAAGGAACTGCACAACTATTTTCCAAAGTAATTGTGCCATTTTACATTCTCACCAGTAATGTATGAATAATTTCAATTTCTCCACATCCTTGCTAATATTTACTGGTCTCACTATTTTTTATTTTAGTCATTCTGAGATTTCATTGAAATCTGCATTTCTCTAGTGGCTAACAATTTCAAAGATCTTTTTATTTTCTTATTTACCCTCTATATATCCTCTTTGGTGAGATGTCTGTTCAAAAGTTCTGTTCATTTTCTAACTGGATTGCTTGAATTTTTAAAAAAGGTTGAGTTTGTGAGGTTTTACAAATGAAAGATCTTGGTTGGATATGTGATTTGTAAATACTTTCTCCCAGTCAATTTTTCTTTTCATTCTGTAAGTGGAATCTTTTCAGAGAATCTTTTAATGATGTCTAACATCAATTTTTCCTTTTATGGGTCATGTTTTTTTATGCCAAGTCTAGGAATTTTTTGCCTAGTCCTGAATATTTTCTCATTTTTGTGCTTCCAACAAGTTTTATAATTTTATGTTTTACATTTAAAACCATGATCCATTTGAGTCAATTTTTAGGTAAGGGGTGAGGTTGAGGTTTATGTTCATTTTTTCCCTCTATGTTTGTCCAGTTTTTCAAGCACCATTTATTAGACAGTCTCTCTTTTGTCAGATATTAATTGGACATATTTGTGTGGATCTACTTCTACGTTCTCTCTTCTGTCCCATTGATCTATGTGTCGATCCATCTGCCAATACCACCACACTGTCTTTACTATTCTACCTGTATTATAAGCCTTACAATTGGGAAGTTTGATTCCTTCCACTTAACACTTTTTCTTTTATGAAGATTGATTCTAGGCAGCGGACTTGGCCCACTGGTTAGGGCGTCCCCTACCACATGGGAGGTCCACGGTTCAAACCCCGGGCGTCCTTGGCCCGTCTGCAGCTGGCCCATGGGCAGTGCTGATGCGCGCAAGGAGTGCCGTGCCACGCAGGGGTGTCCCCACGTAGGGGAGCCCCACGCGCAAGGAGCGCGCCCCATAAGGAGAGCTGCCCAGCGCGAAACAAAGTGCAGCCTGCCCAGGAATGGTGCCGCCCACACTGAGAGCTGACACAACAAGATGACGCAGCCAAAAGAAACTACAGATTCCTGTGCCACTGACAGCAACAGAAGCAGACAAAGAAGATGCAGCAAATAGACACAGAGAACAAGGGTGGGTGGGGGGAGAAATAAATAAGTAAATAAATCTTTAAAAAAAAAAGATTGATTCTAGAGCTTTTTTATTATCATATAAATTGAAAATAAGCTTGTGTATGTCTAAAAATAACTTACTGAGATTCTTATAAAAATTTATACATCAATTGGAGAGAAATGGCACCTGATCCATTTACACTGCATGTCTCACCAAGTATTTAAGTCTTCTTTGGTTTCTAAGCACTTTGTAATTTTCATCATAAAGATGATCCTATCCATGTTTTGTTAGATTTATGCCTAAGTATTTCACTTTCTACATAAAAATTGTAAATGGTCTTGACTTTTCAGTTATAGTTTGCACTTTTTTAATATCAGTATATACAAATGCAATTGATTTTTGAGTATTGATCTTTTATTAATGGACTTAGTTAACTTATCAGTTCTGAGTTTGTTTGTTTAGGTGGAGTCCTTGAAATTTTCTAAGTAGACAATCACGTTATCTCCAAAAGAAAGTGTCATTTCTTTCTCTCCTTTTATTTGTTTTTCTTGCTTTATTGAAGTGGTTAATTTCCAGTACTGTTTTGATAAGAGTCCTGAGAGTAGGTATTCGTGCCCAGTTCACAATCTTTAAAGTGCCGAATTTTGTAAAATGTTTTTTACCCCTTGAATTCATGTGATCATATAATGTTTGTTCTTCAGCCTGTTAATATGATAGATTACATTCACTTATTTTCAAATATTAAATCATAAAAAATTATTAATATTTTAATACATGTTTGTATTTGATATGTGAAAATTTTGTTGAAGATTTTTGTAAGTTCATGAAAGATCTTTGCCTATGTTTTCTTTTGTGTGTATGAATTTGTCTGGTTTTGATCTGAGGGGAATATTGACTTCATAAAGTGAAATGCTCCTCTTTTACTTCATGGAAGAGAGCTTTATAAAATTGGTGTTAATTCCTTTTTGAATATTAAGTAGAATTCTCCAGTGACATTTCCTAGGTATGTATATTGCTTTAGGGGAGTTTTTAATTATAAATTCAATGTCTTTAATAGTTATAGAGCTTTTCAAGTTACTTATTTAATCTTATCTGAGTTTTGGTATTTTTTGGTTTTCAAGAATTTGGTTCATTTCTTCTAAGTTGTAGAATTTATGAATGGAAAGTTGTTCTTAGTAATCTCTTATTACAGTATCTTATTGGCTAAAAGATCTGAGTGATATTTCTGTTACCTTCCTGATATTAGCAATTTGTATCTTGTCTTTTTGTTTTGTAAATCTTGCTAGAGGCTTGTCATTTCTTTTTTGAAGCACTCCTTTTGTTTCATTCAGTTTCTTAATGTGTTCATGTTTTTAATTTCGTTGATTTCTGCTCTTATCTTTATTATTTCCTTCTGCTTGTTTTGGGTTTTTTTTTTTCCTAGTTTCTTGATTTATAGATTTTCTAGTTTATAGATTTGAGATCTTCTTCTTTCTAATGTAAACATTTAGTGTTACAAGTTTCCATTTTTACACTGCTTTATCTTCATTCTACAAATCTTAATATACTGAATTTTTATTCAGTTCTGTGTATTTTTTTATTTCCTTTGAGACTTTCTCATTGGCCCATATTATTTAGAAATGTGGTTTTAGTTTGCAAGCATTTGGAGATGTTTTTGTAATCTTTATGTTATTGATTTCCAATATTATTCCCTGTGATCAGAGAGCACTGTCAGTATGATTTCAATTCTTTAAAATTTTATTAAAATTTATTATATGACAGCCTTATGACACACCAGTATGAGAGCTGAAACAAGAAGACAGCATGTTACCTTGTTCAAATTCACCTGGAAGTTGAACATCAGGTAACTTAAACTTTTTTTGCTGTTTTGTGCATATGTGCAATTGACTGCCAAAGCATCCAAACGTTGCTTTGGAGTTTAAAAATAAATTTTAGGAAGTAGACAAATTTACAAATATCAAATCCATGAATAATGAGAATTAACTATACATCTATATAGAAATTTGATCATGTGACTTTTGCACTTTAGTCTTTTAGCTACCCATTTTGCTCATAATAAAATTGACATTCCCTACTGTGGATCTTGCCTATTCCTCTAATGTTCCCACATGCTTTTCTTCTCTTCATGCACAATTCTTCAAACATATTGACCTTTTATTTCTTTATATATATTGTACACACTGCTGTAATTTTTATTGTTTGACCAAGTCTTACTCATCTTTCAAGGGTTCAGCATTAAAGCCTTCATAACCTTACAGACAAGATAGAGTTTTTAAGTTATATATACACATTATCCATTGTACTTCACCTGTATCAGAATTTTCATAATTGTAATTATTTTTGTAGCTATTTATTTAATGTTTGTTTATTTCACTGTATTATGACCTCTAGGAGAACAGGAAGGAAGCCTGTCTTGGCACCTAATAGATGCTCAGGAAACATCTATTAAATAAACACATAGAATTTTTTTCAAGAAATTGAATTTCTAGGGCTTTAAACCACATATATATTTGTGCAAAGAATATATGTGTCAGTTTAGTCTTTTGGAAAACTGGTAATATTTGGACTTGGAAATATTTAAAGTGAGCATCACCAAGAATTAGATGCCATTAAATCCAGTAATGCAAAAGCCCTTAAAACAATAAGATAGATAAAAATTGTCCATTATCGATATATTAAGTATTAAAAGAAAATTTAAGAATGAAATAATTAGTAGCACATGTTATTAACCAGCAGAAAAATAAATAAATAAAATGACATGACATCATAGCATAATAACATAAAACATATAACATAAATGGTATATGAATCATAATACAAGTGAAGTAATATCTAAAAAGACATGCACTCCAAATGTGCTATGGAACCAGACTACCTGATTTCAAATTCCTCCTTCTAACTTTTTATTTAAACAAAGGAGTTAACCTTACTTGGCCTCATTTTCCTCAGGGTAAAGTGGAAATAATCAATAGAACTTATCTAAAATGGTTACTGTGAGGACTAAATATAAAGAAATTAAAACACTTCATGGCACATATTGATCATTAAATGTTTTCTATTATCATTTGCTATTAACTATTCATAATAAAATATCTCTCTGTTATATACATTTGGCTGGAGCAAATTTCCTTTATTTAGACTTTTGCATTTTTATTTGCTGTATCAGTTTTGTTTTTGCTATAGAATTAATATTTTTTTAACTAGGTACTTACATAAGTACAATTAAGCCAGAAAAGGCTAAATATACCCAACAAAGACAGCTGTGTAATGATGAAGTCCTAGCTCTGTTTGGAAAAAAAATGGAACTTGACCATTTAGGATGCATTTATCAGCATGTGTGGTTTTGAAAACTATACCCTCACAGTCCTTTATACTTTCTCACCCTGCAGAAGTTACCTGCATTTTCAAAGTTAGCATCCCACACTGAAAGAAAATACAGAGATCTTTCTCCCACATGACAACATGTACACCCCACCCACCTTTGGATCGGCTCTACTTCTTTCTTAGTCACTAAGTCTATAACATTACCTAGACAGGACATGCTGAGTCTCATGAGAGAGGAAAGGACTTCACCTCAAAAGAGCTTCAAAACTTTAGCATGGGCAAATAGACCAAGAAGAGCACAGGTTGAATAAATTTTAAGAGTGCTTGGTCAAAAAGTCTGGTATGTAAAATTGAGTAGGGGAGTATATTGGAAGCATGCTCCCGCAATATAAGATTAGCACATTGGCAAAGATTCTAAGTAATGGTGCTAATCCACTAGTAGGATGTCTCCTTCAAGCATGGAAAAAGAAATGGTTCATGTTACACAAAGTTGAAATGGCAGACTATCACAAACTCTACCAAGTAGTAGACTCACTTGTAGTCATCAACCACATGCATTTTTATAGAGCATATTTATGCTCTGTGATTCCTTGTATGTTCTCTGGCTGTTGACTTGGTGAATGATTACTTTTCAATTCCAATCAGAAAGAGGATGTAGAAACCATTGCATTCACGTGGAAGGGGCAATAATATAGATTTACCATTTTCCCAAGAACTATTTTAACTATGTTCTCTGTCATATTATAGTCTAAGGAGTAATTCTCAAAAACAAAATATTTATTAATCACATTGATGCTATACAATGAGACTTGGGTAACTGAGCAGAAAGATAAACCTTGTGAAGAATTGGGGGCTACATCAGTAAAAAAAATTTTTTACTGAGGTCCAGTGGCCAGAGGAGTATTGGCATAGCCCTTCAAAAGTAGAAGGCAAATCATAATACCTACCACCATGATGAAGGAGGCAGAGTGTCTGATAGACTGCCAGCTTTGAGTGGGGCCTAGAGCAGGAACGGGCAGTTCAACAACTTCAAGCTCTGGGACTAGTAGCCCTGCTACTCGGGCAATATGAAAGTTCAGAGTCTGAAATATTAGTGGTATCAATGATAAGAAAAGATTCTGCATGAACTTTATGGAAATCCCCAAAGAAATAATGACAAGGCAGGTCCCTGGTTTTCTGAGGAAAGTCCAGGTCATCCATTGTGAAGATGAATGTTTCATTAGAAAACCATGTTACTGGACTCTGATGGAGATAGAGCATCTGACCATGGGACATCAGTTAACCATGCAGCTGAGATATCCTGTCTTGAACTGAGTTCTCTCAGCCCTTTCAAGTCATAAGACTAGGCAGAACTACCAACAATCTATCATTACATGCAAGTGATAAACTCAGGATTAGGCATTAACTTAAACAGAAAGCATTTGTAAACTGCCTAAGCAGATAGTCCAAACTCATATGTCGTCTACTACTCTTCTATCAATGACCCTCTTTTAGCTCACAACTGTGTCCACATGGGGAATTCTGTACAATGACATGTAGGGCAAAAAATCTTGAGTTTAATTTATAGAAGGGTGGTCTCAGAAAGAAGATTTTCACCTTCACTGATATTTCATCATCATTCATGCAATTTAGGTTCTTTTGCAACAACATAAATTGTCTGTAACATATTTACCTACAGAGAAACAATAGGATATGGGTAAAAGTACGGTCTTTGTAATCAGATGGAAGCAAGTTCATGTCTTGACACTGTCATTTTCCACTACAAGTTTCAATGTCTTCATTTGTAATATTGAGTTAAGAATAATTGCACTCTCGGAAGGTCATAAGAATAAAATAAGGTAGTACAAGTAAATTTTTTCATACAGTACTTGACAATCATCACCTTAAAACTTCATATATTATAAATGACAATATGGGTAGGTATTTTATTGAGTTAGCTGAAACATATTACACACACACACACACACACACACACAAAGCCATAGTTCCCCTACCCAAATCCAGTAATGGATTTTAAATTTTGTGACAAAAATTTTTATCTGGTGAAATTACTTCCAATATTCCAGCCTGTCAAGGTCTTTTTTGACTCAAGAGATTGTCATCTAACAAGCTCACAATTTCTCCCAACTTCATGTCAAACTCAAATAGTAAGTGTGCTAATTTGATTCAAGACAGAATTACTGGTGATATATTAGTTAGGCTTAGGGTCATGTTTCTTTTCCCCAGTGATTGCATTTTCTAAATATAAGCTGCTCAATTTCATTAGAAGAAGGCTACTGTTAATAGGAACCAGAGTTTTGATTCCATAAATAAATTTTGAGATTCATGTTATTTCTCTGTTGTTTAGCTTTCTTCTTCCACAGAATTCAAGGGCATTTCTCTATTCCTATAAACTAAGCTCCAGTTTTAGATAGAAATTTCTTTCAATGAAACTTAATCTTCAGTCATGTGATAGACCAGCTTTTGTCATTTTTAAAATGTAACCTTTGCTTTTAGCCTAATTTTTAAAAACCACATGGCAGAAACCCTGAAGACAAGTCAGTAGAACTAATATTTTCTCTTATGCTTAAAATACCAAGGGAAATTTCCTAATAATGCTTATTTTAGTTCTATGACCAAATCATTACATAAAAATAGTGACAACGGTCAAAAGAATGTCAAGCAGCCTTTAGATTGCCTAAACAATCCCATACTTCCTCGATGATTTCTGCGCACTTGGTCTCCCACTCCTGTCAATCTGCTAAGGTACTGATGCTTCACTTATGAGGTCGGAGTTATGATTTCTCACACTGTAAGACCAAATAGCCCTGAAAGCCTGTGGCATTTGCATCACAAACCACTTCTAAAAAGAGCTGATGGTTAATGTACAGATAAGAGGGAATAGTGGGACCTGTAATGATTATATTGAAATATTTTTGAAACACTATTTATGAAACAACAAAGTTAATTATCTTCAGGAAAAGTCTGGAAAATCTTTGGGATCCAAGCTGGCAGTGGACTTATTAATAGTGTCTGCGACTTTAGTGAAACAGTATGTCATGAAGCTCTTCTTTTTATGAAGCATTTAGGTCACAGCTATATTTGCCAGAACCAGCAAAGGATTTTTGTCAATTATAGCAAATAAACCAAAGGAGATTTTTTCTTATTTCTGTGAGTTTTATGGTAACATTATTAGGTTTCCCTCCAGAGCACATCCAGGTCCAAGAAAGTCATAAATTTACTTCCTTTCATTACTTTTTTAACCAAAATTTGGCCTAGCACTAAAAATTGCACAGAACAAAAATTTTAACCACTGCTGATTAGCCAAATTAAGTGGAGACTCTCTAAATCATTCTGGCCTGTAAATTAATGTATGTTACTTCACCATTTTCTGTCTATTCATCATGGTCTTTTCAGACTTAATTTGTAGAAATCCAAATCAAACCAACTTAGACAAAAGGGAAATTTCTTAGCAGGAAGTTAAAGTGGTTCAGAGAATCAAGGGAAGAGATCAATAACTAAATAAATATTGTGAAGAGACATGTAATTCTGGCCAACATGAAGTACCTGTAACAAGTATTGGATCTAATCCCTTGCCTGGAAACAAACTAAAAGCACACCAGATAAATACATAGAATTTTCTTATAGAAATATAGGGAAAACAACAATTTTCAAGGTACCAGATATTAAGTGATTCCCGAGAGATGGGAAATAATTTGAGGTAGGCCAAGACTAAATGCTACTCTGGTCCATCCCAAAAATCTTAAAACAAGACCCAAAAGGATCAAGCAATTTCCAAATTATATAACAGAATCATAAAAGTGCTGGGATATTTACAGTAATACAAAAACATCCAGCCCCCAATAAGGTAAAATTCACAGTGCTTGGCATCCAGTCAAAGATTACCAGGCTTGCAAAGGAAAAGGAAACTATGACCAATATATAGGAGGAAAAATCAATCAAAACCAAGCCAGAACTTCCACAGATATTAGAATTATTAGTAACAGACATTGAAACAGTTATTACAAATGTATCCATTTCTTTAAAAGTTAAGTAGAAATGTAGAAGATATTGAAAAGGCCCAAATCAAACTCCTAGAGATGAAAAATACACTGGTTGGTATTAATGGCAAATTAAAACTTGCAGAAGAAAAAATAAGTGAAATTTAAGACATGGCAATGATCTAAAATGAAACACACAGAGAAGAAAAAATTTAAAAAACTAAAGGATATCAGTAAGTTGTAGAGAAATGTCAAGCAACCAAATATGCATTGTAATTGGAGTCCCTGTGAAAGGGGTGGGGAGATAAAAAAGCTTGAATTGTTCAAATTTGATGGAAACTATAAACCTGGAGATCTACGATGCTCAACAAACCTCACACACAATAAATATAAAGGAAATCACACCAAAATACATGAAAATTAAATTGCTCAAAATCAGTGATAAGAAATCTTAAATGTGACCAGAGGAAAAAGACATATTACATGAATTTTCCAGGCATACCATGAGAATGACAGCAGGTTTCTCATTGAAAATGTGCAAACAAAGAATGAAGCAATACCTTTATAGTATTAAGAGGAAAAATAACTGTTAACCTGGAATTCTATGACCAGCATAAATGTCTTTCAAAAATAAACATTTTTTTTTCAGATACAAAGGCTGAAAGAATTTATTACCAGAAGACTTTTATTATGAAAAGTATTAAAGGAAGTCCTTCAGAAGAAAATTATGCCAGATTGAAAAATGAATCTGTGAAAAGGAAACAAGAACAGCAGAAATGATACCTGCTACAAGGGTAAATATAAAAAATATTTTTCTTATTATTAATGCCTGGAAAGACAGAGCTACAACTGAGCTTCAGAAACAACAACCCCACCAGGTGCTCAAATGCCATATGATTTGTGTATCTTTACTGAGTTTCTCTCAGTATTTTAGCTTCACTTTTTATGATTGTTATCATCATGATGCCAATGAATAAGCATCTATTGTACACTATGCTATGAGTGAAACACAATAAAAAGTTTTAATATCTATTGCATTTATTCAATAACACCAGGAAATGAGCTATTCTACAGAAATATCTTTTCTAGATAATTGAAGTTTAAGCATTTTTTAAAAATTTAATCATTTTTTGTTTTAATCATCACACATGGAAATTTCTTAGGGATTTACATTCAGGTTTTATTTTATTTTTGCTTTAATGCTCTAATATAAAAAGCAATACATTCTGTTAGATGTTTGCAATAATTAACAAGCTGTACCTCAGTTTCCCCTGATAGGCTTTCAGAAAAAGGTAAACCTCCTCCCCCCTGAGGGCACGGTGCTTGCCCACAGGTTAAACAAAGGAACCCTGTAAAGACCTGAGTAAAGGGAGATATAGATCTTTCTATCTGCATATCAGAGGGAGATAGAGATCTTTACTACCTCTACCTGCATATCAGAGGGAAAGGGAAACCTTCATATTTACATATCACAGGAAATAAAGAAACCTTTTAAATCCCCACAGATCAAAAGAAACATTTGCTCCCACAGCAGTCCAAGAGAACATTAAACCCCCTAATCATTATCAGGAAAATTTTCTCACCTCTAAAGCTTCCTATTGGTCCCTGTACCTCACTTGGACCCTCAACCGCCTCCCACTATCACTCCCCTGCCTAAGAATGTACTATATAAATTCAAATTCCCCCTTTCCAGGAGTGGGCTGAAGTCTGTTCTTCAGACCCCCTCTATTGGGAGAGCTTCTCAATAAATTATTTGCTTATCATCCATCAGTCTCCATGTCCCAGTAAGCACCGTATTTTCTCCAACACATACAATGAAAGTAGCTTAACTGTTATGAATATATTATTGGGAGACATACGGGATATGAAAGTTGGAGGAGCTATTTTCCTGACATTAAATATTTCTAAGCTAACTTATTTTAAGTTCTTGGCTCTGACTTTATTTTATCTTTTGCCTTCACCTATGATGTCAGCCTCTCATATATTCTTATTTGCTCTTCTCAAGTGCACATTCAAGCTATATACTCTTCTCCATCCAAATCATATATTGGCTGTGGTGGAGACACTTCTAATTTGCTTTGGAATGCAAAACCATGGGAAAGTGTTGGCCCCAGGTAAAAGAAAAGGCAAAGATAGAAAAAAAAAAACCAGTTTTTAAAAAATTTATTAACACAAATATTTATGACTTTTGACCTATTTTGACCTACTCTGTGTCCTAGTACTGGTTTATTTTTAAGGCATAATCTAGTTTGCATTTGAGTTTGACAGTCTAATTCTATTGCTGGAGTCACCCGATTCTTCCCTGCATCTATTTTTTTCTTCTTCCTCAATGTCTAGCATTTCTTTTCTATGATTCAAAGAACTATGATCACATAATCTGAATATAAGTCAGGGTTTTCCATTTGGGTTTATTTACTCATTTCTTTATAGATGAAAACAAACACATTCATCTGAAAAGCACAAATCATATCCCCACTACTACTTACATAGAGAATGGTATAGTTGTATGTGTCTATTAGTGTCCTGGAGATGAAGTCTTAAAATGCGTTGGAAGTAAAATATAATGTCTTGAAGCATGTATGTATCTGTAAAATGTTTTAAAATCCAACTTACATGAAGAAGTCTCACTAGAGCAACATAAAGTATCAGTTTCGGTTCAGTCAGGAGAGCAACCACCATAAATTTATGAAGTCAATGATTGATTATAGGAATTGAACTTTACATAGTTGCTGGAGGAGCTGAGAAGTAGAGATCCAGAATGGGGTTTGAAGGACTGAAAAAGGAGTGACTGCAAAGGGGAAGCACATGGAGACATCTATAGTATCTAGTATCTACTCTCTAAGAATCTACTCTCTCTGTGGTAGAACCTGAAGGTGGGCCTAGGGCCCAGCCCCTGTTGGTAAGCAGAGCCCAAAGTCAGAGGAAAGAGATGGACATATAGTAGAGGAGGGTGAGGATTGACTGGAACCTACTGGGCAACTTTGCTTTTGACCATCATCACATCTGACCATGCAAAAACTTTCAGAGAATAGAAGACAACACTTCAGTTTAGAAGGTATACTCCTCATTTGGCCAATTATCACAAAGGACCATACAGAGAAGGAAATCTGTGAAATGCAGTTCCCAGCTTACACAAAGGTGACACAGAGCAAACCACCACACATGACATATCTACAGTGCTGATAGTGCTTTCCAGATGGTATTGTGGCATGAGGGAATGTTTTATTGGTTCCATAAGCCAATCAGTGCTGGCTTTTGCAAAGTCTAGTGGTACAGCAAGCAATGCTTAATAAAATTGATTTGGCAGATATTTTGACTTTTCACTATGCCACATACACACACACACAACACATCATCTTTCTCATTTTTTTAGCAGACTTGCTCAAAATCCTGGGTTAATTTACAAACAATTCTAGATTTTAATTTTTCTAAATGAAATGATGCAAGCTCCCAGATGTGTAGGTGGGAAGACTCCTATTCATTGTGTTCTTGTTGGTGGAAAACCCAGCTAGGTCCCACAGCTACAAAACCAACAATACACAAATCAATATCTACCAAGGGCCGCCTTAAAGCAGCTCATTGTTCTAAAAAATTATACACTTGTTGTCCTGAATAGTTTCTTATGCTGCTTCCTTCCATTTATACTATTTTTTGACATAAATTACCCTTCCTGTCACCTCTGCCAAAAAAAAACCAAAACAGTTCCTCATACTTTAAGGTTTATTTCAATAAGTTTACTCTTTAAAAATATCTTTCCCTAGTCTGCCCTTTCCACCTTCAATCTGAATGAATTCCTTTTAAATAATCACCATTTATTAATGATTTATCATGTTCATTTTTAATTAATTAATTAATTAATGTGAAAGGCTGTGCCCTTTTAAAGTCCAGAAGCAATTATAGGATCATTCTGGCAATAATTTCCTGGGGGAGACTTTCTGAACATTTTTTCACGCCGTATTAATTCCGTGAACTTACTAATAAATTGCAGTAAGAGGACTAATCAGCTTCCATGAATAGACAGGCAGTCTTCAATCAGGTATTAATATGCTTTAACTTTCAATATCACATAGAGCCTCATCCACAGAGACACACTCACCCAACAATGTCTATTTGGTCCTACTAGAAAAAGGGATAACATTAGAATAGCATAGATCTGTTTTGGAGTCTGATGACAAAATGAGTATTTATTGAACAGCTGCAATGTGTAGACCACTGAATTAGACAGAAAGAATAAAATTATTAGTAATACTCAGTACCATTTTCTTGAAAAGCTTCCCCAAAAGAGCATAATATTCCTTCCTATATTTAATAAATGACATAATCAACATGAAGCTGTGATACCACAAAAAAGAAAGAGATTATTTCTGACCTCATAACCCAGAAAATGACAAAAGAAGAGGTGATATTCATCTGGACTTAGTTCAAAGGATTACAATAGATGAAGACAGAAACAGAAAAATGCAGGAATTTTGGAGAAAGATGATTTTTCCATTCTGCTTGAGTAGTGATTGTGAGATCAGGGAAACAGATTGCACCTTGAAGGGAGTATCAGAATAACTTGGTCCCAATGACAGTGGAAAACGGGATATGTTATTTTAAAGAGCCCTTGAGATGACTGAGGCATGCCCTCTTCCTTGTGCTGTGACTGCCCAACCTCCTACCCCAGGTGAGAATCAATGGGCCAGATCCGAGTTTGTGTGAAGAAGGGTAATGCAAGATTGATGAAAGCCAAATCACAGAAATATTTGTCTGATATAGAATATATTCTTTATATTCTGTTGTCTAGTAAAATGCAAAATTGGCTTTTCAAAGAAGTGAGATGATCAAATATGTGCTTAAGAAAAATAACTTTCTAAGTAGGATGTGCAAGACTTGGAAGCTGAAAGACCAGTTGGAAATCTAAAAGGAAGGGCATAGTGTAGCAATGACAGTGAACATCGAAGAAGCCTGAAGGATAGTGACTTAGGAGGGATGGGCATGATCACACACTGGTGAGTGTCGCACGGGTGCTCGGGTTGTCACTGTTGGGTTGTTTTATTGAGCCAAGAGACTCTAAGAGATTGGAACCCTGCCACTGCATTGTCCGTAGGTGAGATGGTGCTTCTCTGGGGCATGTGGAGCTGGCTGAGTTCCCTGGGAAAGTCACGAGTGGAGCTTTTCTCCAGCTATGAAAATCAACTGTGCTTTTCCCCCAGTTTTGCGTGTACACTGAGATGGTTTTCAGCTACATTGGGTAGTTATCCAAGAAGACTTCAACTTTATACCTTCGTTTTACTGAAGGACAGCTACCCATGTTTAAAGCTCAGAGCCTAGATGCAAAAAATTCAGAACTAATGAAAAAAAAAAAACTGTGAAGGAAATTCCAGACTCAGAGAAAAAAATTATATGAAGATGCTTACAGGGCAGACTGACAGGCATACAAAGAAGAAACAGAATTGAAGAACAGTTAACTCCAAGTCAGATCATATCTTTAGAAAAAGAAATCATGCCAAAAAAAAGTTTTAAAAAGAAAGCATTAATTAAAAAGCGAGAGCTAACTGTGCTTGGTATACTAAAAAGATGTCCATCATCTTTTAACATTTTTATATGTTAAAGTTTCCACAGAGCTAAGGAAGGGTCATGACAGTCAAAGCTAAAGACTGTAAATGAAAACTGGAAAAAATCTGCCTGATTTTTTCACAAGCAAGAATATATTCAGCTTGCTAAAGATGATAAAATCCATTATAATTAAATGAAATCACAGGAAGAACAAATGATTGGAGTTGGACAAATAATCGTATACATTGCAAAATGAAGTACCAGCCAAAAGATAGCACTGAGAAGTGTGAAAATATAAGATCAGGTTATGTTCTAAATGGATAGGCTCAGGAAACCAATTAGGTCTTAACACCAAAAACTTGTCAACTTAGAATGGATAAAGTTGGTAAACATTTTATATTCAATTCTTTTTTCTTTAGCCCATGGAATTCTGCCAATTTATTGTTACATATTAGTATCTTGCTTAGAAAACTCAAGCAATTATAAGTTCATGTTAAATTTATTTTGTTTTTAGAACTACTGAGGATCAAAATAATGTATTAAAATCTAACAATGAGTCATTTTACCTTTTGATAAAGATAAATCAGTCTGTGGACTTTTTTTTATAATGGATGATGTCTATAATATTATTCTAGTTTCCTTATATTATGGAGGCAGGGGTTTGCTTTTCAAAATTGTCCCAAATTGTAGAAGCAAGTGTTCTATGATATAATTGTATATTTTTAAAAAAACAGCAAGAACTCATCTAGGTAAAATTCCAGCTCTTAAATATAATTCAAAAAGGGACCAAGAGATTTATAAACTTTTTCCTCATTGTCTTTTCTTTTACCTAAACTAAAAACTAAAAAATCATGTACCAAATCTATGCATCAAACTTTATATTGCTTAAAATTTTAAAAAAATTCATCTTTGTTTAATTTTACATGTTTCCAAATTATGTGTTTCAAGGTGAAACATTGGTTTTATATTGTCTCTGATTCCTTTTTAAACTAGAGAATTATTTTTTTTCTGAATTATTTTCTCTTTGGCAGGTGAGTACATTTATTCAAAAAGTAGAGACCTTATCTAAGTTTTAAGATGGAAGATTTTAAAAATAAATTTCTCTAGAATTTGAACCTGTTATTTCTAAACATTTTGCATAACATTTAAAGGCCTTGTATAAGCAGAGAGCCAATGACAGTCCACATGCCAAATATGATCTGTGGGCCAGATCCAGGCTCCTGCCAGCTTTACATGGCCTGAATTGGTGTACATTTTCAAATGGTTTAAAAAAAGAATATTTCCTGTAACATGAAAATTAATAAGAAATTCAAATTTCAATGTTCATAAATAAAGTTTTATTGGAACACAGATGTGAAAAAAAAAGAAGCCTGAGGAAGGGTTAATGCTAACCTAACAAGAGAGTTAGGATTATGGACATTGGCAAGGCCAAGAATACAGATAATTTCAAGAAGCATTAGGTGACCAACAGGGTAAGGCTATGCATAGCTCTATTAAAATGAAGACTCATCTGAGGGCTACAGAGACCCACAGGTTGTATGGTCATGGCAGATGGAGTTCAGTGCCATGTCAGTTGGCTCTACTTTGGAGTTTGTGTTTCTGTGTGATGGAGCTGGACTCAGATGTGATCTTTGTCCACAAGCCTCTCCTGTTACTTTTACCGGATCTGTAGTTGGTGCTGGGGTTTAGTGCATACCCAGGGGACCTGAATCTCTGGACTGTCCATGTGATAGCCAGGCCCTGAGCCTCAACAGACTTGCAACTCCTACACTCTGGTTTATTGGACTTACCCCACTCATCTGACATGGAGGTGAAGAAGGTCAACCACCACACCAGGGAGCCAAGAGTGCCTACAACTGAAAGCAGAATTGCATCCAGCATCCATGTGGAATCTAAGCCCCTCTTGATATAGATGTGGAGTGGACACAACCATTCTAAGGTCCACAGGATGGAGAAATAGAGTATGGATTAGAGTGGACTTACTGATATTCTATTCATGAACTATTGTGATTAGTAATTGAAGAAAATGTGGCATTGGTGTAGAGGAAATGGCCATGGTGGTTGCTGGGGCTAGGGAGTGGGAGGAAGAGATGTGATGTGGGGGCATTTTCTCAGGTTGGAGTTGTCCTGGGTGGTGCTACAGGGACAGTTACCAAACATTGTATGTCTTCCCATGACCCACTGGGTGGACTGTGGGAGAATGTGGGCTATGGTGTGGACCATTGACCATGAGGTGCAGGTACTCAGAGATGTATTCACCACGTGCAATGAATGTCTCATGATGATGGAGGAGATTGTTGTTATGGGGGGAGGAGTGGGGTAAAGGGGGTGGGGGGTATATGGGGACCTCATATTTTTATAATGTAACATTAAAAAAAATAAAGACAAAAATAAATAAAGAAATAAATAAAATGAAGACTCAGAGAAGGTCATTGAATTTGGTGACCCGAGGGGTAACAGGAAGATAATTAAAAATATGACAAGAGAAAAAATAAGATAAAATGAACTTCATCAAAATTAAAAACATTTGTGTACCAAAGGACATTATCAAGAAAGTGAAAAGAAAACCTACAGGACAGAAGAAAATATTTGGAAACCACACATCTGATATAGGTTTAATATCAAGTAAATATAAGGAACTCCCACCACTCAATGAAAAAAACAAACACACCAAATAAAAAAATGGGCCAAGGATTTAAACAGACATTTCAGTTTTTTAAAAACTGAAAAAAGCAAGTGTTACCAAGGATGTGGAGAAATAGGAACCCTCGTACATTGTTGCTGGAAATGAAGAATAGCGCAGCCAGTATGGAAACACATTGGTGGTTCCTCAGAAACTTAAACATAGAATTAACACATAACCTAGCAAATCCATGTCCAGCAATATACTCAGAAGAATCAAAACTAGGGACCAGGACAGATATTTGTACACCCATGTTCATTGCAGCATTATTCACAATAGCCATTTGGAGGCAAACCAAGGGTCCATCAACAAATGAATGGATAAACAAAATGTGATGTATTCATACAGTGGAATATTATTCAGCAGTAAATAGAAGTGAAATGTTGGTACATGCTACAATAAGCATGAACCTTGAAAACATTATATTGAGTGAAATAGGCTAGATAGCAAAGCACAACTATGGAATGATTTCTTTTATATGAAATGTCAATAGATAAATCAGACCCCTATCTCACTCCCTATACAAAAATCAACTCAAAATGTATCAAAGACCTAAACCTAAAAACTGGGACCATGAAACTCCTAGAAGATAAGGTGGTAGGAGGTGGTTCTTACACCCTAGCAATGAAAGTGGGACTTCCTCAAAATTAAAGTTTTGTGCTTCAAAAGACTTTTTCAAAAAGGAAAATATTTTCCATAGAAGAAAATATGTGGAAATCACATATCTAATTATGATAATAAAATATTATAGTGATTATAATTAGCAATGGTAATTACATGGTTATAATGATGGTTGAAAGGGAAAGTTTACGGTTGTGTATATCACTGGAAAGAAAGTTAAAAGATAAAACATGAAACTATATAGTATAGAGAACCCTCTGTGGACAATGAGTATGGTTAATACTGAAAATATAAGAATGTTTTCCTCTCGCATGAAAAAATGTTTGTTAAAGATACAACATGTTAATAATAGGCTGATATTTGGGCAAAAATATAACCAAAGCAAACAATGTACTGTCAGGAATATTAATATAGTAAGGTTAAAAAAGAATTACGTTAAGTGAAAGAAACCAGACACAAAGAACTACATATTGTTTGACTTCATCTATACAAAATGTAAATATAAATAAATTAATAGAGATGGAATTAGATAGGTAGTTATGTATGGCAGGGGAAGGATAGAGGGATTGAGAGGTGACTAATAAGGGATAGAGAGTTTTTCTTATTGGAATAATAATAATATTGATCTAATATTGATTGCAGAGATGAATGCACAAATCTATGATTATACCAAAAGCCAATGATTGTATACTTTATATGGCTTGTATGGTTTGTGAATACTTTTCAATAAAAATGACTTAAAAATATCTAATATCAAATAGGAAAATAATAAATCAGAGTCAAGTTGGCAGATAACATTTTATTCAGGACACCAAAATTCTGCTGTAGCAAGGAAGCCAAATCACTTCTAAAATTGGGAGCAGCTTCAAGGTAGGGATGGCAAACAACCTTTATAAACCTAAAAAGGAAAGTTGGCTTGACTCCTACTAATTGGATGAGGGCTTGTCCATTTTATAGAGGTAGCTTTAAGGAAGGTAGGCTTTATTTTGTATTGGGTCAAATGTAATGAACTAGGGGTTTGATTGACTATTAGAGTCAGCAGGCTTTTTGGGAATTTCAAATTGCAAAAATATCAGGAGGAAACTCAAGAAAGAATTCAAAGAAGTAGGTCACAAAGTTTTGGCTCTGGGGGATCCCAAGGGCTTTATATAAGTTTATCAATTTCTCCCTTTTTGGTTATTCCTTCAGTTAAGAGGATGTATTAGTCAAGGTTCTTTAGGGAAACAGAACAGATAAGAGATATCTCTAAATATTATGATATTTTTATTAAAGTTGTCTCACTCAACTGTGGGGATGCATAAGTCCAAATTCCACAAGGTGTACTGCAAGCTGAGAACTCTGATGAAGGTTTTCCATGAATTCCCAAGGAGAAACTGGATACCTGATGTAGAGTTGGAAATTCTTCTGACAGTAGAGATCGTCACTTCTCCTTTTAAAGTCTTCACATGATTGGATGAGACATCTCTTATTGTTGAAGGCAATCTCCTCAGTTATTGTAGATGTAATCAGCCAAATGCAATCAAATTACTGATAATTTAAGTCCACGAAATGTCCTCACAGTAACACACTAGTGCTTGTTTGACCAAACTGGACACCACCACCTCGTCAAGTTGACACATGAACCTAACCATCACAGAGGGCTTGACCAAAGATGTCAGTATCTAAGTCAAAGTCCTCATGACCATGACCATAGAAGCCAAACAAAAGAGAATCAGATCAATCAGATTCAGGAGGTGTGTAAACTGATTTGGCTGCTTCTCTAGTATGGGCGTTTGCTACCACACTACCTCTTGGTAAATTTCCTATTGACTGTCATTTACAAATGCATAGCATTGGGTACCCATGAGTACACACACAGACACCCTTGGGAAGCCAGAATATAGTCTAATCCCAGTTGATTATGTAGATTATATTACAACGTTCTGATATCTCCTCAGTTAATGAGCTGAGAACCTGCCCTGGGTGAGAGATGGACCATAAGGGCATTGTAAAATATGTAGGAATTTATATAATCTCTAAATATTTATATTAATAACATTTTACCCATACAAATTTAACCAGGAGAAAGTTAGAAAATCCTCTTTTAATTTGACAACACTTCCCAAGCAATGCATAACATAAATGAATCTGATTATTTCTAGCATCTCTCTTTTTTTTGTAAGGTTAAAGAAAAAATCCTTTATGATTTTCAGGGGCTTTGGGAAAATCCCAAAGAGAGTTTGAAATATAAAAGATATCATTTAGAGTTTGATTTTGAAACGCCAAAATGTCAAAAGTTCCTAGGTGGTTTGAATACCTGGCAAAATAGGATTTGTGACATTCTGAAGCTAGGTGGACCACAGAAAATGAGCATAGATCCATTCCTGTGTATGTAGGCCTATTATAGGTGGGCATTTTTAATAAATTACCTCAGTTAAGGGCATTTGATTAAATCATGTGACCCAGGGTGGGTCTTAATCCTCTTACTGAAGTTATTTATAAATAGAGGTATAAAATGCAGCAGACACAGCAAAAAGATGCACGGACAGAGGGAAGCCTCCATACACTGAAATCCATGAATCTGGGAGAGAGAAAAGCCACAGGTGGAGCAGCCCAAATCTGAAAGTAATGAGGCCCAGAAAAGAGGGGAGAGTGTACCCTGCCATGTTCCTGATCACCCATAGCTGCAGCTTGGAAAGAAATCATCTATAGATGATGCCATCATGTGTCTGGTTGCACACAGCTGCAACTCAGTGAGACCGTATCTCTTGATGATGCCTTGTTTTGGACACCTTGATGACCTCAGAACTTTAAGCATTTAACCTAATAAACTCCCATTTAAAAGCCAGCCCATTTTTGGTATATTGCTTTGGCAACATTTAGCAAACAAAAACAGGATCATAAGTCACTGATAAACAATAGTTGGTTGCCTACTTAACGAAAATGACAGTAAAAGTGTTTAAAAACAGAGTAAAAGAGTTAAAAACAGGAGGTAACAGGATTGTAAAAATAAAAATCTAGAAGAAACAAAAACTTAGTTCTTTTAGAAGTGAGAAGATGGCCTCTAAAACAATAAAGAATGACAAGGTCAATAAAAACATCAATGAGGATATTATTCTAAGGCATAGAATCTTTGCCTTCTAGGCAGATTACAAAGATGGTTAAGAAAAACCCTTTATAACTTCTCAGAGAAGATCAATAATCAAAGAAAATTTCATTATTTTAACAGAGAGAAAACCAAACTCTACTTTTCCATGAATGTACCTTATGATACAAAAAAATTTTCTTTCAAAAATTCTTATAACTAAACCTATCAAATCTTAGTCAGTATTGATCATGACATATAAAATTCATTTCCACAAACATTCTACAACTTTCTATATCCATTCAGGTTTTGTTCTACACATTCCTGTTTTTCATTCTGCAGCAAACACTCAATTTATGTTAGGAAAAAAAAACACTTTCTTTTTCTCTTTAACAAAAACACATTATTCATTGCTTACACACTTAAGTTCACAAAAAGATCTTGGAAATTGTCTTCAAGTTAACATTCTACAAAACACAATAACTATGGAAATAAAATTTGTCAGAGTAATAACTCTATTTAGTTCAACACAAATTTATACTTTCATCACTTTATATATAGTAGATATAACGCTAGCTTATTTGATCAGAAAACCAGTATAAATTTAGTAAGAACATACCCAAATAACATTAAATTGTGCTCATATTGTACTTAGCATTGATACTGAGAAGACATAGCTCTCTTTATTTAAGTAACAATATCAGGCGAGTCCCTTTTTGCCAAAGGTTTACCTAGATTATGTGCACTTTAATTTTTAAAACATTTGGATTTAGTTCTACTGATACCATTTTCTATTGGAAGTATTACAAGTTCAGCTTCCTTAATTTCTGGGACTTTAGGAGTATTAACTTATATATAAGCACTTATTTATCTTTAAGCAATTTTAATAGGGCTCCTTTAAAGAATTTTTTGTCTTTATTTTTTTTAATATTACATTCAAAAATATGAGGTCCCCATATACCCCCCACTCCCCTCCCCCCACTCCTACCCCCTTAACAACAATCTCCTCCATCATCATGAGACATTCATTGCATTTGGTGAATACATCTCTGAGCACTGCTGCACCTCATGGTCAATGGTCCACACCATAGCCCACACTCTCCCACAGTCCACCCAGTGTGCCACGGGAGGACATACAATGTCTGGTAACTGTCCCTGCAGCACCACCCAGGACAACTCCAAGCCCTCAGATCTTTAAAGATTTTTATATGTTAATTTGGTACTACCATCCAGAGGTAGGAAAATACATATCAAGTATACTGACAGACACAAATAGAGTTTATAGCATCAAATAAAGATTTTTTTTCAGCCTGAGTTAGACATAAAAACAAAGAAAAGTAGAAACATAGAAATACCATTTATATAAAAGAGTTGGCTTTCTCTCCTTGTCCCACTCTTATTTTTTTATCTGAATTTTTTTTCTTGGCAGATAAGGATGACTTAAGGCTATTTATTTAATATGAAGGCTAAAGTTTTCCCATCATATTTTGTGACTAGGACTCTTAAAATTTTCTCTGACCTGACATGTAATCATATAGAAACTTTGCCCTATTTCTCGGCATATTTGAACCTCAGATTTACTGTGGAAAGAGGGTCCTTGTGCATCTCATTCTTGGTCAGTCCAACCAGTTTTTACATGCAGGATTTAGCATCTGAGATTCCAATCAACATGTGTACAAGCTGATATAGGTCAGATAGTTCTGGATTGTATGCACCTAAAATAATTCCAAATTCTTCTATGAATATATCTTGGTCTTATTTGGGGAAAATTTTTTATTATAGTTCCTAATTCAGTTTGGGTCCAAAATTTAAATTCTGCTTTAGTGGGTGACAAGGCTCTGTAGAGGGCTAAATCTTTAAAGGAACCTGGACTAGATTATTTTTCCTCGGGATACCAAGAGGAGCCAGAGAAGGGCAGTTATGGAGAGGCGTTGGGTAAAGAAGCTGGGGAAGCTACAGATTTGGTTTCATAGACAGAAAGTAGAATAGTGGTTACCAAAGAAGAGAGAGGGGAGAATGGGGAGTGATTGCTAAATGAATATGAGCTTTGGTTTGGAATGATGAAAATAGTCCAGAAATAGAAGTGGTAAAAGTTACTTAGTATTTTTATTGTACTTAATATCAAAGAATTTTCCACTTAAAATAGTTAAAATGATTTTTATGTTACATATACTTTAACACAACTAAAAGTCAATTAATTATTTTTAAAAATGCAGAGAGTGGGTGTAGCTCAAGTGGCTGAGCTCCTGCTTCCCATGTACAAGGTCCTGGCTTCAATCCCTGGTACCGCCTAAAAAAAATACAAGATGCTTTTCATATGAATTGTCTCATTCACCACTCACAACAAATGTATAGGCTTAACAAGTAAAACATAACAAGATAAAGAAGAATTTATGGCTAAAGAAGGAATGTTGGTATTTTCCAGACTCTTTCATCCAGCCACATCTGTGTTTTCCTCCTCCTGTCATCAGCCTTTCTTCAAGTTTTTGGGATCAAAACAACTTTTCCAGTACCCACAAACATACACAAGCACTTACTTGAGTGTCCTAAAAATTATTCATAACATAGACCTTAATAAGACCCCAAAATTACGAAAGCCAAAGACAATGCTTAAATTGAGACTGTCTATGGGAAATGGTAAAGGTGGAGATGGTGAAGTACTACTTTTCCAAAACAAAAAATGAAAACACACAAGGCTATCTGCAGTTCAGAAGATTGTACTGGATGAATGTCACAGAAAGAGAATCAGAAATAAGGGGACTAAATGTGAGGATCATAAAGGTCATTCATTCTGGTTTTGCTGAGTTCACACTTGAAATCAAACCCAACATTAGGTGACTTAAAGAAAAACTGAAATACTCTTAACAGGGAATCTTGGTGAGATTGGAACTTATATGGTTAAGGCAATCCCTCCTTCTATATCTGCTCTCCTTCCTAGGAGTTACTCTCTGTGCTCTGGTTTCTTAGCATTTTTACCTGGAATTCTAGGAGGTACCACATTTTTCATCTGTATGATATCTAGTCATTCCATAAGGAAAGAATTGTTTCCAACCTACAACATTTGTTGTTGACACAGATGCAGACATAACTAACACATTGGGTGAGTGGAAAGGCTTCAAAACCAAATATGAAGGAAGTACAATACCCATCCCTAAATGAGGAAGGAGTCTTTCTGACAATTTTGGGTTGATTCAGTAAAAAACCCTACAAGTCAGAGTGTCAGAGGGGATCCCATTCTAGGTACACTGTGAAGACTTATTTGGCAATCTGTTAACCTAACATTAACCCCCCTGAGTCTCAATGGATCCAAGAAAAGGGAAAAATCCAAACTTTAATAACCCGGGCCTAAAAAAAACCAAAACAGTGCTGTAAAAATTTCTAGAAAAGATTTTGGCAATGAGAAAGAAAGATGTTTTAATATTAGCCTGT
The DNA here is from genome assembly GCF_030445035.2 of Dasypus novemcinctus. Classification (NCBI taxonomy): domain Eukaryota; kingdom Metazoa; phylum Chordata; class Mammalia; order Cingulata; family Dasypodidae; genus Dasypus; species Dasypus novemcinctus. The sequence continues at coordinate 23,045,061 of NC_080683.1, forward strand.
AAGAGAGGTCCAGGTAGTAGAAAGAAGCAATAACTCCACAACCAAGAAATCAGAGGCCAGTGAAATCTGAACAAAACATTGTCAGCTTCAGAACCCCAAGACATGATTGGTAGTGGTGCAAGCTTGTCCACAATCCATACAAAGATGGGTTCTAAAAAAGATTAACAAATGACATAGGACCCCAAGATGAGTATACATCTGTAGCCAACACAGCTATGCAGGATGCCACAGGAGATTAAGAGTAACAGATAATGCAATTGACAAAGCAGAGTTCTAGATAGTGGCTATATTATATGACAAACCCAACTCATACCCTGTCCATGAATATTTAGAGGAACAGGAAATATGGTTCTGACTTTTGGCAAAGACTAGGTATTAATAATCAGCAAACTTGGGAATAAACTGTAAAATTGTCTCACACCTTGGTATCAGACACACAAATAAGCAAGTGTCAAGATGTTGGTATTAATTTTTAATATGACTGTATAAAAGTCTCCTGAGATGATAAAGCCTGTAATATAATGGTTACATTTGAGAGTAGAGGGTGTTATCTAGAATTATGATTTCTATTGTATACTATTTACTGACTCTAGAGCTTGCGTTAGTTGATTTTGGAACAATGGCCAAGATGCAGTGAGAAAACCTTTGTACCACGAAAAGATATAGACTCAGAAAGGGAACTATTAGTGCTAGACTTAAGTAGTGAATTCAGTGATATTGAAATTATTCTTTGGTAAGCTGCCATAAAGTCCAATAAAGATAAAACCAGGAAATAAATGCAACCCTAGGCGGTTGTGACAATCATCTGATCATTAGCATTACCATGTGAAAAGAGCATCATCTAGAGAGTGATAATTAATTTCCCTATCCTAAAAACAGAATTTCTAAAACATTCTAGAAAAAGAGAGTTAGACATTGTCAAATGTGACAAAAGATTTGCTAAGAAAGTATCTCTTTGACTAGCCCTAATTGTGAAGATACAGACAGAGAGGAGCCTGTATCCTGGGCCAGGAATTTTACACATGAACTTCTATACTGGCAAAGACTGTCCAACCACTAAGGCAACCAGGTAGTTCTAAAAATGGGGAAACATTTTATAGCTTGCTATGCAAGGCCCAAAGGAGGAGACCTTGCACTCTAGCTAAAACACAGCAATATAAAAGGTAAAATAAATTAAGAGAAGAATAAATGAAATAGCTTATGGTCTCTGGGAAGACATATGGGACTATTCAAACTGGAGTTCAAAAGTGGATGACTTCAGAATCACAGAGGTTAAATTTCCTAAGACCTGTCAAAAGGCAAGGAATAAAATATCTGTCTGTGTTGTAGGAAAAATATATATTCTACTACAGAAAGCCTTAGAGAAAAGCATCATAGCTAAAAAGAAGTCACCCTTAATTAAGTGCCTCCATTTATTTTTAGGCAACAAAAAAGCAAGGATAGTTGACTGTTTTAATGAGAGAACTGAATAAGGGATGAACCAGGGGAGAGCACTTTGGAGAACAAGAAGGAGAAACAAAACTGTGGTGAGAAAACCCTAAAGGTCAGCACAACAAATGGCTCTAAATCTCAGAGTTCTACAGGAAAACTTCAAGGACACCAACGTTAGAAAGGATACCACCCATTTTTGGAGTGAGGGAGAATGGATTAGTTGCAACCATTTTGTTAGGGTTGTACCCACTCAGGGGCTTGAAAATTGCAAGGATTGAAAGCTAAAATTAGCTTGGAAACTTGCTTGGAAAACTCACAGAACTTCAGTAAGCTCTGATTTTCACAAGCGGGTAGGACTCTGGAAGTACTATCTGTACTAGCCCGGAGGATGGATGAGTGGGCAGAACCCAAGATGATAGGACAGGAAAATGGGAGGTGCAGTCTACATCAGTTTTGAAACTTTCCACACAGCCATTAGAAAATAATGCCGTAATTGAATGTACCTGACCCAGGTCCACAGTAAAGACCAAGGTGGAAGCGTCCTCAGAAAGTGGCCATGGACCAGCTCTTCTAATGACTTGGGGTCCTGAAGAAAGGACATAGATACCAGCCCACTCATATTAATGAATTGCAACCACCTCAGAAATGCTTTTAAGCAAAAGGTTATCTGCCACAGGAATCCCCAAGTAACTTCCTTCATAATCAGGAGGAACCCTGACTGTGATAGAAATGTCTAAGGTGAAATGCTAAGGCAAAGGCCACTACAGAAGCAGAATTGGTTTCCCAAAAGTATATAAGTCATTCTAAATCTAGGTTCTTTATACTGTTTCTGGCATGCATGAGGCTATTTGACCTGTGCAAATAGAGGCCACAGGTCTGCAAATGTTTCAGGTGTTCCAACTAAGAGACTACATTTTCCTTCCTCTATTACTGCTTGGAATGGTATAGAACTTTGAAATGGACTGCAAAATTTCACATGGATTGAGTGGAAGATAGCATATTGGCTGGTCAGGAACTGAGACTGTGGGATTTTGGCATATGGAGCAGGCAACACTTCCCTCCCACATAGTTATGTATGTGCGTGTATGTGTATGTAAGTGGGAATCTATATGTTCACACATAACCTGGGCCAACCACACTTAAATGTTACAAAAAGCTCAAAGGCAAGTTGAAATATACCAGGATACTTAAATGTTATAGAAAGTTCAAAGAGCTCTGACTATCCCTGTGATAGATCATTCTAAATATCAATTTGGCTAGATTATGATTTCCAGTTGTTTGGTCAAATAAGAGCCTAGATGTTGCTGTGGAGGTATTTTGTAAATGGGATTAGCATGTACAATCAGCTGACTTGAAGTAAAGGTAATTGATTATCCTAGAGAGTCTTAAGGGACCTAATCCAATCAGTTGAAGGCCTTAAGAGCAAGAAACTTATTTACCAGAAGAAAAAGAAATTCTCCCACAAAACTACATGCTGTACTCCTTTTTGTGTTTCCAACCTGCTTGTCCTCCCTTATGGATTTCAGATTCAAGATTCAAACATCAACTCTTACCAGACCTTTCAGCCTGCCATCATCCCCTCTAAAACTCAGAGTCAAGACTTTCCAACCTGCTAGCCTATGCTATAGAATTCAGACTAGCCAGTCCTCACAATCATGTGAGCCAATTCCTTAAAATACATCTTTAAAATGTGTATTTTATCTTTTTGGTTCTACTTCTCTGGACAACCCTGACTGACAGTGATACTATCTTAGAATTCCTGCATATATTATATAAATGTCCTGCCACATTCTCTGATTTTGATGTGGGCCGAGAAGTCAGTTAAAAACTGTGTTTATAATCATTCATTCCATCAAGTCAATAAAGTCCCTGCCTTCAACACACTTGTAGGCCAGAAATGAAGGGCAAGAAAGAGTTCAACAAATCATGAAATACATGCATAACATATCCCACAGCCATAAGTACTACAAAGAAGAATAAAACAGACAAATGGGATGCAAAATAATGGGGAATAGTATTTGGCACTGGGGTTGGTATATACTCAGGAGACTTGAATCTCTGGACTGGCCATGTACCTGCTGGGCCATAAGCCTCAGCAGAGTTACAATTTCTGCTCCAATTTGTTGGACTTATCCAGGTCAGCTGACAGGGAGGTGAAGATGGTCAACCACCACACCAGGGAACTGAGAATGTCTACAACTGCAAGCAGGAGAATTGCATCCATCAACCATGTGGGATCTAAGCCCCCTCCCAATATACAGGTTGAGTGGACATCACCATCCCAGGTTAAACAGGATGGAAGAATAAAATATAGATTAGGGTGGACTTAGTGATATTCTACTATAGAACCATTGTGTCTAGTAATGGAAGAAATTGTAGCATTGATGTGGGAAAAGAGGCCATGGTAGTTGCTGAGGGCAGGGAAAGGGAAGAAGAAATGTGATGTGGGGGCATTTTCAGGACTTGGAGTTGTCCTAAATGATATTGCAGGGACATTATATGCCCTGCCATAACCGTCTGAATCTACTAGGGGAGAGTGTAAACTACAATGTAAACTATTATTCATGTGGTGCAGCAGTGCTCCAAAATGTATTCACCAAATGCAATGAATGTGCCACAATGATGAAAGAGATTGTTGATGTGGGAGGAGTGTGTGTGGGTGTGTATGTGTGTGTGGGGGGTATATGGGCAAGTCTTATATTTTTTACTGTAACATGTTCTGTGATCTATGTATCTTCAAAAAATACAGTTAAAAATAAATACATATTTTTAAAAAGCTTCAATGATAGGGTCAAAACTAAGTGGAGACTTGAAGGAAGTGAGTGGAAGAGATCATGCAAAGGGAAAAAGACCCTGAAGCAGTAGCATGATGAGTTTTAAGAGGAGTAAAGAGCCTATTGTGACTGTAACAAAGTGAGTGATGAGAAATGATGTTTTCAGTGAGGTGGCAGGATCCAGATCACAAAGGGCCTTGCAAGCCATGGTTAGTTTCTTGAATTTTACTGTGAGTGGTATGGGAAGTTGGTGGAGTATTTACTTGATCTGATTTAAATTTCAAATCACTCTGTGGATGCTGTGTGGAACACTGACATGATAGATGCACGGATCAAAAATGAGTCCTCAGAGGTGCTGCAGGGACAGTTACCAGACATTGTATGTCCTCCCATGGCCTACTGGGTGGACTGTGGGATAGTGTGGGTTATGATGTGGACCATTGACCATGAGGTGCAGCAGTGCTCAGAGATGTATTCACCAAGTGCAATGAATGTCTCATGATGATTGAGGAGGTTGTTGTTATGGGAGGAGTGGGGTGAGGGGGTTGGGGGGTATATGGGGACCTCATATTTTTTTAATATAATATTAAAATAAATAAATAAAGACAAAAAAAGTGAGTGAAGAGGACAACCAGCAAGATGGTGGCACAGTAAGGAGCTCCAAGAGTCAGTGCCTGCTACAGGGCAGTTAGTAAATACTCAGAGCTATCTAGAGATAGCTATAGCACCTGTTTTGGGGGCTCCAGGAGACCAGAAGAGCATCCTGCAACATCCTTGAAGGAATGGAAGGAGGAAACTGCCCATCTGCAGAGAAGATTCTTAAGTAGAGTGCTCCACACCATGGAGGCCGGTGCCCATCATCCACTGGTGGCACAATTCTCCTCAAAGCTGTTCCGTGGCTGGAATTGAAAGCTCTACTTCCCAAAAATGGGGAAGGAAGAGACAGTTGGGCACCAACTTAAGCTACTGATGAGTAAATTTGGTGGGCTAAAGTATAACCCTGAGAATAGCTAAAGTTTGAACTTGTCCAAGTCAGAAAGAGGCCAGGAGCTGCCATCTTAACTCTGCGCCTGGCATGAGAGGAAGTGGGGCAGATTGAAAATCACAGTGCTGGTAGGGACTGGCTTCTTTCCATCCAGGTCAGATTGCAGGTCCAGCACAAGCCCCAACCCTCCCTCTGGTAGGGAGGAAGCTGGGGGGGACCTGCAACATCCTCTCCTGGAAATTACGAGCCAAGCCACAGAAGTTGGTGATCATCCTACTTTGGCAGTGCAAGCTGCCACAAGAGCTATTCTATGGCTGGAATTTGAAGTTTCATTTCCCAAAAACTGGAGCAGAAGAGAGGGTTGGCCACCGATTTCCGCTACTAATTAGTAAATTTGGCTGGCTAAAGTATAATCCTAAGAACAGCTAAAGTTCGAACTTGTCCAAGTTGGAAAGAGGCTGGTAGCTGCCATTTTGACTCTGCTGCCATTTTGACTCTGCCCCCAGCATGAGGGGAAGTGAGGCTGACTGAAAATCACAGTGACCATAGGAATCAGTTTATTTCACCCAGATCAGCCTGCAGTTCTAGCCTAGGCTTCAGCCCCACCTCTGGTAGAGAGAAGGCTGGTGGGCCCTGCACCAGCCTATCCAGGTAACTGCAGGTACATTTGACTGGAACAGACTGAATAATCAGAAGACTATTGGGGCAACTGCCATCATTTTGGACCTGCACTGCATAGATTGCTGCCCACACCTGCAGCTCCATCCCTGCCCCAAGTAGGGGAGAAAGCTTCATCAGTCTCTCTGGGCAACTACAGTCTAGGCCTGCATGACTTGGATTATTCCACACAGCTGTGACTCTGTACTACCCCTAGCAAAGGAGAAAGTTGGGAGAAGTTCATTGGTCCCTGGGGCAATGAGGGCAGCTTGAGCCGGCACAGTTTACAGCACCAACTACATCCTTGGCTCCTACTGTACAATAAGAAAGGGAGTAAGGGCAGGAAGCCCTAAACTGAAAGGAAAAACTGCACCCAGAATAAATAAGCCAGATGCTAAGATACCAACAAAAAAATTACAATCCACACCAAGAAACAGGAAGCTATGGCCCAGTTAAAGGAACAAGATAAACCTCCAGATGACATAAAGGATTTGAGACAACTAATTATAGATGTTCAAACAAATCTCCTTAATAAATTCAATGAAATGGCTAAAGAGATTAAGGATATTAAGATGACATTGGATGAGCACAAAGAAAAATTTGAAAGCATACATAAAAAAATAGCAGATCTTATAGCAATGAAAGGTGCAATCAATGAAATTAAAAATAACATTGGAATTATATAATAGCAGATTGATTTGAGGAGGCAGAAGAAAGAATTGATGCGCTTGAAGAAATGGCCTCTGAACGTGAAAGATGAAGAAAAGAATGGAAAAAATTGAACAAGGTCTCAGAACTAAATGACAGCAAAATGCATGCAAACATACATGTCATGGGTGTCCCAGAAGGAGAAGAGAAGGGAAAAGGGACAGAAGGAATATTTGAAGAAATAATGGTAGATCCTATTGAAGGACATAGATATCCATGTCCAAGAGGCACAACGTACTTCTATCCAAAAAAACCTGAATATACAAACTCTGAGACACATACTAATCAGAATGTTCAAATGTCAAAGACAAAGAGAGAATTCTGAGAACAGCAAGAGAAAAGCAGTGCATAACATATAAGGGATACCCAGTAAGATTAAGTGCTGATTTCTCACCAGAAACCATGGAGACAATAAGACAATGATATGATATATTTCAGATACAAGAGAAAAACTTTCAGCCAATCCAGAAAGATTCTTTCAGAAATGAGGATGAGTTTAGAATATTCATAAATAAACAGAAATTAAGAGAATTTCTAACCAAGAGATTGAATTTTCTGGAAATACTAAAGGGTATGCTAGGGCCTGAAAAGAAAAGACAGGAGAGAGGGGCCTGGAGGAGAGTCTAGAAATGAAGATTATACCAATAAAAGTAACAACGTGTCAAAAGAATGGTAAAAATAAAATATGACAGATAAAACTCAAATAGGAATAAATTTAACCAATGATGTAAAGCACTGTATTCAGAAAACTGCAACTCAATGTTAAAAGAAATTTTAAAAGGGCCTAAATAACTGGAAGAACATTCCATGATCACAGATTGGAAGACTAAATATCATTAAGATGTCAGTTCTACTCAAATTGATACACAGATTCAATGCAATCCTGATAAAAATTCCACTGGCATTTTTAAAAAATTGAAAACACAATTATCAAATTTATTTTGAAGAGTAAGGCATCCTAAATAGCCAGAAACATTTAAAAAGGAAAAGACATTTAAAAACATTTAAAAAGTCCTCCAGACTTTAAATCATACTTAGCTATAGTGGTACAAACAACAGGGTACTGGAATAAAGACAGACACATAGACCAATGGAACCAAATTAATGGTTCAGAAACAGACCCTCACCTGTATGGTTAAGTGATTTTTGACTAGCCTGTCAAACCCACACAGCTCAGGCAGAACAGTCCATTCAACAAATGGTGCTGAAAGAATTAGATATCCATAGCTGAAAGAAGGAAAGAGGACCCCATCTCATACCTTATCCAAAAATTAACTCAAAATGGATACAAACGTAAAAATAAAAGCAAGAACCATAAAGCTTCTAGAAGAAATTGTAAGAAAATATGGTTAAGACCTGCTGGTAAGTGGTAGATTCCTAAAATAAATAAGAGGACTCCATAGACTACTACTGTTTAACATATGAAGAAGTTTTAATTAACTTTACTGTAGAAGTGTGGAAATGTATCAGTGGATGGTAACAAATAGTGAGTAACAGCTAGTTTATAAATGAGGATGTGGCTGAAAATGGTAGTTTAGGTATATAAATGCCAATTGACAAAATACTAGAGAATAATCTAAGAACTTAATAGCATGATAAACCAAGAGGTGGATGAGAATTGTAGTTGATGGGTACAGATGCAAGAGTGTCCTTTGTGAGCTACATCATTACTGCAGGGTGGTGGGAAAGTGGAGAAGCATGGGAAAAATACAACTGGGGTGACCTATGGACTGTAGTTAGCAATAATAACATAATATTCTTGCATCTATGCCAAAGATGTACTGTGTTGATAAAGAGACAGTATGGAAAATGTGTGCCAAATGTATACTACGGACATGGTAACAATCAGATGATATTATCTTATCTGTAACAAATGTTCTACCACAGTGTTGTGTGCTGATAGAGGGGTTTTGTTTGGGAATTCTGCACATGCGCATGATTATTTTATAAGTTTACAACGTCTATCGTAAAAAATATATTTAAAAAATAATAATAGGGTGGGTTTGGGGAAAAATACACCAAATGTAAGTTAAGGACTATGATTAGTTGTAAGATTTTCACAATATTCTTTCACAATTTGTAACAAACATCTCAGGACAATGCAAGGTGTTGGTGGAGGGTTGAAGTATGGGACCCCTGTATGATGTTCTGCATGTTTGCTTTGTTAGTCCACAACTTTTAGTATACAGTTATTATATATGTTCAAATACAAATGATACAAAGATGATAATAATAGGATGAGCTGGGGGAAAATACCTTTTTAGTTAATAGTAATATTTTGACAAAGTTCTTTAATCATTAGTTAAAATATTTAGCAACAATGCAAGGTATTGATTGTAGGATGAGTTATGAGAGTCTTGTATGATGTTATATATGTTTGTTTTGATCCTACACAGTGAGAAGCTTTCTTTGATCACTTCATTCCCTTCCCTACTCAGGTAAGAGGGGAGAACTGGAGATGGGTGGGGGGACATGAAAAAGCAAGAAACTTGAAATAGAAGTAACAGAGACAGTAGATAATTCATTCCAAGAAGTATTCCAGAAAGTCAGAGGTAGTTAAGAGAAGTATATGGGAACTGAGGCTGTGGAACAAAACAAAATTGATGGTCCCAGTGAGACAGAAACCTGAAAGGGAAAAAAAATGTATTGTTTAATGGGACAGTAAGAGCAAGAGTAGTGGAATGCAGTGGAGAACAGGTAAATTAGGATGATGAAAAGTTAAGCAGCCTGAGGAGAGGCACCACTGAGATTCAGGTAAGCTCTGATTATATCCAAGACTCTTCAAATTCCTACCCACATTTTTGCCAACACTGGAGAAAACAAAATTGGGGATAGCTTAGACTCTTGGTCATTTGGGGCGATAAATATCGCAGAATGACCAGCAGAGGTCACACTAGAAAGAATTTTGTCTGGGACTCATAAACTAATGGGACTAAGGAATATTTAAGAAAAATCTGAGCTTGACCTTAGGGATTTTCTGAAATATTTGGGAAGAGCTGGTCTGCAAAATACTAAGCTTCCTTCTCATCAATCTGCTGGATAAATCATAGATTGAAAAATTACTTAGTGCTAATTTTAGCATACATATATTTCTCACAATTGGAAAGCTTATTGAGTTACATATAATACATTCAGGAAATTCTTAAAAATTTGAATCTAAAACATTGTTCATAATAGAAAAAAGGTAAATATTAAATATCAACATTTGGGAGGCCAATCTTCAATTGTTATTTATAATTAATAATTTAATTATAATCATTAACCAATTAGTCTATGGCATATTATGCAGCCATTAAAAAGAGTAAGTTAGAGTTAAATATGATAATAGGGAAATAACTCTAAAATGTCATTAATTAAAAAAACAGATAATGCACACATGCTCTAATTTGGAAAGAGGAAGAAAAGGATGCTCACTTAATGGATGGATGGGTGAATGAAAGAAGAGATAAATACTAAGATGATGGTCATATCAACATATTGATAATGATGTTAAGATAGAGAGAAAGAGACATTGACAGAGAGAAAGACAAAAAGAGAGGCAGACTACTATTTGAGGGATTGAAGGAGGTAGATTTTCTCCTTTTTGTTTTTCAGTTTCACCCTTTTTGTGCTGTTGCATTTGGATATATAACATTTATTGACAATATCATTTAAGTAAGAGAAAAGTGCAATCATTATAAGTAATGAAAAAGAAAATTAATTGTCAAGGGCAAGTTTAGTTCACAGAGAGACTAAAATAATATAGAATAGAACCTAGTAAGTACAAATGCATGTTTTTACGGATGATGTGTGCCTGCGAGTGTGTGTGCATGTGGAAGCAGAGGTCTTTCTGCTTACTGGATTGTGTTATCCTATTTATGAGAATATACTGCATTGATTGTTTTTCCCACTTAGGATTCTCAATCTTAGAAGCCTGCTGTTATATCTGAATTGCTAGATTCTAAGTTTGACATCAATAAATAATAAAATTAATAAAAATGCTCTAGTTATTTTTAAAGGGTAGGTAGCATGTCTGCTTTCACTGTCACATTTGTAAATCTTTCACCTGCCACCATCCATAGATGTACCAGATCTAAAACAAAATCCTGAGTAAATTAAGTATTCTCATTCTCATTACACCTAATGTCACTAGCTTTTATTTATAAATTCACTCCCTTTAGACTGGAAGCTAAAGAATTCTTAAAAAATTTCATCTCTTAAAAAGTTGGGAAGGCTTAACATTTTTGTAAAAATAGAAAAAGAAACAAATGGGGAGTTGTGACTGGCAAATTGCATGTTTCTCAAAAAATGTTTTTCTCCAAAAGGCCATTTGAAATGAATCCAGGGATTAAGAATAAAATAATTGCTCTTAGACTTCAGAAGGGGTCTGCCATGTCTCTGATTGCAGGAGAACAGGAGTCTAGACATTCCTAGCATGCCCTCATTCAAGAATGGGGCCTCATTAGACCAAATTCACTGGATGGGATTTTGAGAACCTTTCTGAAAAAAAAAAGAGATACTGTCTTCAAGTTGAGATTAATGAGGGACAATGCACATTTATAGAATATTGAATTTCTAATGCACCTCCTGTCAACGATGAAGAATTATACAAAGATACTCTATTCCTCGGGTCCTGACAAACGGAAGTGGAGAATTAGAAACCTCTTATGGATTCTGAATTTATAATGCATTCCAGTGCTGACATAGTGTTGAAAAGCTGAGGGCAAGGAAGGGTGGATGTTCATTTTACATGGTGAAGAAAGCAGTAAATCACATTTGCTGAGGCCTTATTTCAATGGTTTCTTGGGGAATAAAACATGCTTTAACATGACAGTGGGCAGTAGGCATTAAAAAACTCATAATAATTTTAACATTTTGAAGAGTTTTATTAAGACTTCATTTTAGGTTTATACCATGAGGTATTTAGCACACTGAATTTGTGAAAAGTTAACTTGTCTAATGCCTTAGCAAAGAATTTGGCACTAATAAAACACTTGCATTTTCTATGTAATAGAGTTGGCCAATAGAAATTTTATTCCCATGATGTCAAACATGTATTAAATTTTCCTTTTTTTTAAGAAAAAGAGTTCCTTCAAAGTCATAAGACCAGGTCAATCTGGTGTTAACATTAGACAACTTGGTTGGCTTCAATTTATTAAATAATTTACGTAATAGTTTCTAACAGTTGCTGTCCTTATTTTGATTATTGGACACAACTAAATATCATGAATGATTCAGAAGTCAAGTTTCCTTGTCTAGAATTGTTGATGTTATTGTGAATAACAGAATTCAAATAGAATCAGCTGGATGGAAGAGCTTGAACACATTCGTGAGGTCCACTTCCCCTGTTTTTAAATAGGGTAATGTCTAAACACTGGCTATAGAATGTGGAGAGGAAACCTAAGTAGGTAAGATAAATGTAATTGCATCACATCAATGATCAATCCAGTTAAGTGACATCACTGTCAGAATGTAATTGTAAATATTAACAACAGGTTCTCTTGCTACTGTGGGAGAGAGAGGGAAAAAGAAAGAGGGATGTTTAATAACGTAAAAGAGAAATTGTCAAGATGGAGTAACAAAAAAAATATTTTCAACCATTTGCCAAGCAAGATGTGACACTTCCTTTAAAAGGAAGTATTTTAACCTCCTTTTGTCGAAGTAGGTATTTCAAATGTTCGTTGTGTATCAGAACACAGAGCTGTTAATATGAATGCAGAAACAAATCTTAATGTCCAAGTTAAAGAGAGAGAAATAGCCACAATGTTGAACATAAAATACCATTTTTTAATAAAACATGCAATGAGAATTGGGCAGAACACATTAGAAAAATTAAAAAGTTGAATGGATATTGATTAACTAGGCTGATGTACAATCTCTTGCAGACCCTGACAACATGACTCCAATTCCTGTTGTATACCAGAACGTCCTTACTCCCCTAAGGTTAACTGGGCAGGACCCCTAAGGTTAACTGGACAGAAGAGAAATGTCTCAACACTTGCTGACTCTCTGTCAAGGTACTATAAGCCACTTATATTTTACAGACATGTGGCAAAATTAAAAATTGTTAGGGATCATTTTAAAACGGCTTCCTCATGCAGTTTATCATTTTAGGAGTCTGCTCAAGCTTCCCAAAGAATTTCCTGAGCACAAATCTGTTACCTATACTCACCATTTATACTTTTATAGCAATTACCATAACTCAGTGCCTAATAACAAGTAACAACCTGATGCACCTGAGGAGGCAAACATCTAATAAGATTCATGACATAAATATGATTTTGCAAACCAGCGAACCATGGCAGGATACTTGGAACTTGGGGCCTAGTGATTAGTAATAAATGCATTTGTTCAGAATATGACAACCTGCATGTATTTTCATTTTCATTCTTTTGTGATTCCCTTCTTTCATGGTTTAAGGATGCACAGGACTTCAAGATACACTTAATAGACCCACACTTAGCCACTCCCTTAAGCTCACCTTTTCCAGACAGTATGAAACCCCAGCATCCATTTTGTTCAGAGAGACTGATTTGAGGCTTGGCTCTGGTTTCCTAGCTGGTTGACGATGCAATAAACCCTTTCTTTTCTTGAAATCCTGGTGACTCAGTATTGGCTTCTGCGTGCATTGGGCAAATGGGCCCTTCTTGATTTATCACCTCCTGAGCTGTAGCTGTGAGCACTCAGTGACCTGGCAGGGGTCTGTCTGTCTCTCCCTTCTCCCCTGGGCCTCAGTGCTTTTGAAGCAGGAAAGAGGGAAGACGTGAGTCACAGCTGGTACCTGACAGACAATACGGCTGTGAGACCCCGCCCAGAAAGCTTCTGTTACTAAAATCAAATCCAGAAAGACCCTGCTTTGATCCTGGCCATGAGGTCCCATTTAGAACTCTTTCTGGGGACAAGGGGAAGCCCGAGATAACTCCAACCATGCCTCCCATTGGTCCCCTGATAACAGGTGGGTATCATAAGGCAACCAACCAGAATAGCAAGCAGCTGCACCCCTCCTCAACATTAGGAAGGGGGAGGAGGAAAGGTCTTAAAAAGACCTAAACTGGGGTCCCATGTGAATCTTACCATGTAGCATGCCCACAACCCACATCTCAGGTTATGTACTTATCTCATTTCTAGTTTTCTGGTTTCTTAATAAACTCTTGACTCCCATGCCTACCCTATGGTGTGTCCTTAAATCCTTTTATATGACATAAGCCAGGAACCTAGACATCCAGAACCCAGAGCATTCCTCTAACACTTTCAGTTTTGGCTGCTCTGTTTGTGGCTTTTTCACCTCCCAGGTTCATTGATTTCAACTTCTGGAGGATTCTCTCTGTCTCTGAGGCCTCTTTCTGTATCTATGGCTTTTTATTTCTCCATTTATAATGGATTCCATTCTGGGTTACACAATCTATTCAAAAACCCTTAACTGCAATCTAATCAAAAAGTCCCATCTACAATAAGCTTATACATACAAGAATAGATTAGTTTTAATAACAGGGTTTTCTGGGGGTCCACAAAAACTCCAAAGTGCCACACAAAAAAATAATTAAAAGAACACATACAAGTTAATTCAAAAAGTATAAATTTTTCAATGCTATCTTCATTAAATAGACATTTTTCATATTTGACTGCTCAACAGAAGGTGACACCAAAATATTCAAAAGGACACAATAAATGGAATGCAGAAAATGAGGTAGAGCAGCCTCAAAGACAATGTTAACTGCATCAAGATGTTGGTTAGGACTGGGCGGGACAAGGTGGCGTCTGAGTGAGTGCACTTCATAATCGTTCCTGCAAAGGACTGGCTGAGTAGGGCTGGAATCTTGCTGGAGTGGGTTGCTTTTGGGGCTTGCAAGCCAGGAGGTGCTTGGACATCGATTTGGACAGACTGTGACAGTAGTGCCTCATAAAGGTAAACTGTGGTTGGAAGTTGTGGGGAGGTGGGATGCTTCCCCTTAGGGCTGGTGGCCGCAGCGTTCCCAGAACTGTTGGTAGTGTGGTGGCGTTCCCAAGCCCTGTGTTCCCCAGAAGCATATTCCCCAGGTCCAGGACCCTAAGCCCTGGTAGCCCACGTTCCACAGACCCACATACCCCAAGTCCACAATATCCCAGACTTCCCTTTCTTGAATCCCGCACTCCCTCAGGTATGGGATTACCCTAGCCCTCCAGTTTTAGACTGACTCCATGAGTCAGAGGGTTTTGGTGGGAGGTGCAGAGGGGCCAAATGAGTGCAGGTTCAATTTTCTGGCCACTCTCCCCTTTTTCCTTCTTTTTTTTTTTTTTTTTTTAACTTGGAGGAGCATACCAGCTGGCTTTGGGAGAGCCAGGGAAGAAAGGAGAAGTGAATCTGCTGAGAAAGCCCAATTTACTTCAAGGTCCTGGGATAGGAAACTTGGTCTGGAGGAAGGTGGAATCAGAAAATCAACTAGCTCTCCTGTAACACACCTAAGGGAGAGGGACTGTAGGAAGTGTTTTGAAAACTTCCAGTGGCATATTTGGGGTCCCTGGTGAGGCGTGGGTGCTCTCTCTTTGGAAATTAAGAGTCATTGTTTTCTGTGCTGAGCTGGTTCACCAGGGACCCACTTGAATCTCCTATTCGGCCCCTCACACAGCTTTCCTGCTGCCCTGGGAGAGAGGGAAATGAGAACGGGAAAAAGGGGGAAGGTCAGACTCCTAAGTATTTTATTTAACTGCAAAGAGGAGTCCTTGCTTGAAACTTTGTCTGGTCTTTTTTGTTGGTTTGTTTCTTGTTTTTCCTTCCTCTTTATCCCCCCATGGCCCTTTCTTCTTCTTCTTTTTTCTTTTTCCTTTTTCTTGCTTGTTTTCCAACCCCCCTTTCCCTCACCTCCCCTTTTTTTCTTCCTTTCTCTTCTTTTGTATATTTTTTATATTAGGTGCTGCAGGGAGTGCTTCACATGTGCTGTGTTGCCTTATCCTCAATTTCCTATTTTTTGTGTGCTACCAATGCTATTCCCTTTCATCTACATCTTCCTATCCTCCATCATTTATTGTTTCTCTTACATTTCACCTCTCTATGTTTAGCCCCCAACTTTTCTGACTTTTTATTTCTAATACCTTTGTGCTGTTTTCTGTCTTTTACTCACTCATTATATTATTGTCTTTTCTTTTCTGTTCCCCTCTATCCTGACCACACTGGTCTTTTAATTCATACTATATTCCTCCCCATATTCAGTTTACTGTCTCACTATAGGTACTCCACTTTTCTTACTGTTATAACTCTACACAGCTTACATGAGTCTAATAGCCAGTCTCCTAGATCTCACATGGTTCTTCTGTTAACATGTACTATCAATACTACTATTATCCTTTTTCTTTTCTTGCTCCTTTTACTTTCTCTTGCCCTAATATTTTCCTTCAAGTGAACTTAGCTAACAACAAGGAAATAGAATAAGAAGAACAAAGTGACAAAGAGAAGATTGAACACACACACAAAAACAACAAATTAAATCCTGAGACTAGACAAAGAAGCTAATCAATTGAATAAACCCACCAAGAAAAAAATTATGACCAGACAGCAACAAAAAACTACCAACCAAACCAATAATCAGGAAAACATGGCCCAATCCAATGAAAAAACTAAAAACCAAGAAGAAGAGCAGAACATCAAACAAGTAATTAAAGCTCTCAAAACATATATTAGGGACCAATTTAATAAACTGAAGGAAGAGATTAAGAATATAAAGAAAATACTTGAAGAGAATACAGAAGAAATTGCAATCATGCACAAAAAGATCACAGATAATGGTGCAGATGAACAGCACAATCCAAGAAATCAAAAATACACTCTCAGCAAATAACAGCAGATTTGAAGAAGTAGAGGAAAGAATTAATGATACAGAAGATAGTACATCTGAAATCAAACAGATAGTAAAAATGATAGATAAAAAGATAGAAAAAATCCAGCAGGGACTTAGGGACATGAACGACAATGGAAAATGCACAAACATATGCATTATAGGCATCCCAGAAGGATAAGAGAAGGGAAAGGGGACAGAAGGGGTGTTGGAAGAAATAATGGCTGAAAACTTCCCAAACCTCTTGAGGGAGATAGATGTCCACATCCAGAAAGCAAAATGCACCGCAAATAGCATAAATCCCAACAGGCCTACCCCAAGACATATACTTGTCAAATTATCTAATGCTCAAGACAAAGAGAAAATACTAAAAACAGCAAGAGAAAAGAGAACCATCACATACAAAGGAGGGTTCACAAAATTGAGTACTGACTTCTCATCTGAAACCATGGAGGCAAGAAGGCAGTGGTATGACAGAGTCAAGGTACAAAAAGAAAAAAAATTCCAAACAAATATCAAGCTAAACTAGCATTCAAAAATGATGGAGAGTTCAAAACACTCACAGATAAACAGAAACTAAGAGGGTATCCAACAAGAATTCTGCCCTTCAAGAAATACAAAAGGAAGTTCTACAGGAGAAAAGAAAAAAATAGGAGATACAGAGTTGGAGGAGAGTATAGGAACAACTAAAATGACAAAAAAAAATCAAACAAAATATGACAAACACAAATCCAAAGAAAATATGGCTAATTTAAGTAATTCCTTGAAAGTAATAACACTAAATGTCAATGGATTTTTTGTCTTTATTTATTTGTAATGTTACATTAAAAAAATATGAGGTCCCCATATACCCCCCATCCCCCTCAACCCACTTATCCCCCTATTAAACTCACCTGTCAAGAGACTCAGATTGGAAGATTGAATAAGGAAATATGATCCATCTATATGCTGTCTACAAGAAACACATCTTAGACCCAGGGATTCAAGGAGGTTGAAAGTGAATGGCTGGAAAACAATCTTATAGGCAAATAATAACCATAAAAGGGCAGGAGTAGCTATATTAATATCAGACAAAAGAGACTTTAAATGCAAAACAATTGTGAGAGATAAAGATGGACAGTACATATTAGTGAAAAGGATAATCCTCCAAGAAGTCAAAACAATCATAAACACTTATGTTTCTAACAAGGGCACCTCCAAATATGTGAGGTAAACACTGGAAAAACTAAATGAAGGAATAGATGACTCTACAATTATAGTGGGGAACTTTAATGCACCAATATTAACATTGGACAGAACGTCTCAAAAGAGAATCAATAAAGAAACAAAGACTTTGAACAATATCTTAGAGGAACTGAACCTAATAGATATATACAGAACATTACACCCAAATACAGCAGGATATATGTTCTTCTCAAGTGCACATGGATCATTCTCCAAGATAGACCACAAGCTAGGCCACAGAGAAAGTCTCAATGAATTCAGAAAGATTGAAATCTTACAAAATAATTGCTCCGAACAACAGTGGAGTGAAGCTGGAAATCTGCAAGGGCCAGAGACCCAGATTTGGCAACAAGATATGGAAGTTAAATAACACACTCTTAGTGTGTGTCAAGGAGGGTCAAGGAGGATATCTCAAAAGAAATCAATAACTACCTTGAAACAAATGAAAATGATAACACAACATATCAAAACATATGGGATGCAGCAAAAGCAGTACTGAGAGGGAAATATGTAGCCATAAATTCATACATCAAAAAAGAAGAAAGAGCTAAAATTGAAGAACTAACCACACACTTGGGGAAATTAGTAAAAAAAAAAAAAACAAAACACACACACACACACACACACACTAAACCCAAAAGAAGAAGAAAGAAAGAAATAACAAAGATCAGAGCAGAACTAAATGAAATAGAAAATAAGAAACATAAACAAAACCAAGAGCTGGTTGAGAAGATCAATAAAATTGACAAACCCTTAGCTAGACTAACAAAGAAAAAAAGAGAGAAGATGCAAATACACAAAATAAGAAATGAGAAAGGGGATATCACCACTGACCCACAGAAATAAAGACTATTATAAAAGGATACTTTGAAAAACTATATTCCAACAAGAAGGATGATTTAGAGGAAATGGACAAATTCCTAGAAACACATAAGCAACCTACATTGATGAAAGAAGAAATTAACAATCTCAACAAACCAATCACAAGTAAAGACATAGAATCATTAAAAACCTCCCAATTAAGAAGAGCCTTGGGCCAGATGGCTTCACAGGTGAATTCTACCAAACTTTTTGGAAAGAACTAACACTAATCTTGCTTAAAATCTTCCAAATAATTGAAACAGAAGGAACATTGCCTAACTCATTCTATGATGCCAACATTACCCTAATATCAAAGTCATAAAAAGACACAACAAGAAAGGAAAATTACAGACCAATCTCTCTAATGAACCTAGATGTGAAAATCCTCAAAAAAAAAGTCCAGTCGGCCATCATAATAAACTATTTGCCCTTCTCAAAATCATTCCTGAGTCCTGGCCTCTCTATATGCAAATAATTGAATCTCTCTTAAATTCTACAACATTTCTGGTGACTGCGGCAGGACAGCAAACGATGGCCAGAGATGGTAGCATTTTGTTGCCCCTTCCAAATACCCGAGGAAGCCGGGAGGACTCAGGTGAACCCCAAATCTGGGCGCCCTTGGATTAAATTTAATCCAGAAAAGATGTGGGCTCCACCAGAATCTTCCCGACAAAAATCGAGGGCAATGGAAGGTCTGAAGAGAAAGATTCTGGGAATGAAAAAGAACTCCAAACAGGGAAGAAGATAAGACTCCCCAGGTAAGCACAGTCTGGAAAGCCCTAGCTTTAATTGCTAAGAAGGGGAGGCTGATCATCTCCCGAGAGAACCCTAGTAGCCCCAGAAAATTGGGGGGAAGCCATTCTCTCTAGGTCTGGAATGAGAAAAACTGGGAAAAAGCCCTGGTGTTTGGGTTTGTCTAACTGCATGTTAGAATCTGGTACTGGTCTTATATCCACTAAAGGAGTGGAGGCTTGATTTTAGTAAAAAGGGTTGTTTATAGGTTCAAGTCCTAACATCCTGGAAATTGGTCTAGATTTAAAAACAAAAAATCTTGGTTACAGGAAAATGGATTGGCTTTTCTAGTGGAGCTTGGTCTGGGTGTAAAATTAAACAGTTGAAAAAGTCTAGCTGAAATCTTTTGTTATGGTGCTAAATTGTGAATGAATTCACTTCATACCAAATGTTAAGTGTTCTTAAGGTTTGTGATGGCTGTGGGGGCAGCCATGCTGAAAATATATATATATATATATATATATATATATATTTTATATATATATATATAGAACTTGTGGATCAGATTAGTGACCTTTGTGCTTCTGTCTGTGTCAGCTCAATGCTAGTGTTAGAGTTGTGTTGTTATGTAATAAAGTAGAATGCAGTAGAGCTAGAATCCTCCCTTGCCATTGGCAAGTGGGTGAAATGATTATGGGGCAAAATTGAGGAGTCTGAATGTTTGCGGAGTCTAGATGTTTGTGCATGCTCTGCTGTCTTGTCTCTGGTCTGCCCCTTTGCCAGGGCTTGAAGGACATCTGTGTCCACACCACACACCCAATTTTGTCGGAGCTGCCCCACTCAGGGTGGCTGGGTCCCTGGGAGGGTTGCCAAATTTGAGTAGGTTCTATCTGCCCATTTTGGCCTGAAAGCTGGAAAGGGGGAAGCGGCTTGCCCCTTTCCAGTGAGTCCACACCTTCTATTCATAAGCCACATTCCTTATGTTTGATTGTTGTGCACCCGATGCCTGGAAAGGGGGAAGTGAAGAGGGTGAAAAGCAGAATCAAAATAAATGCAGTAAAGTTTCCTCCCTAGGGTGTCAAAGCCAAAATATGTTTGCATTCTGCCCAGGTTCTTAGAAGGTATTGTAGTAACCTTAAGTAAGAGAATGTGTTCTGTGAAGGTAAAATTTGTCTTAAAAGTATAAATAATTATAAAAGTTTAACAAAGCATTGTTTAAATTAAGGTATTTAAATGGTTAATTACAGAGAGTCATTGTTAAACAAAAACTGAATTGATAATAATAATAATAAAAAGTAATTTTATAACAAGAAAATTTGTCGGCAGCCGGTCTTCCCTGCCAACTTGCTTCCAAAAAACCTGTTTCTGGTATTACATGCTACTAAGTATTTAAAGTGAAAAAAGTTCATTATTTTAACAAGCTTGTTTAGTATTAATGGCAATTATATGTTGTAAGAAGTTTGCCTGTTAACTTAGTATGTGGGATATATGGAATGTGTTTTTATTATTAAGGAAACAGAAGATGATTTTGTCCTAAGATAAAATGATTGATTATTGGAAAGAGTAGAGTGTGGGACAAAACCTGAATGAATACTGAAAGTGTAGAAGGTTGGTGGAAGGAAAATTTTTATGATTAAAATTGAGTAAGATCAGTATACAAAGAAAATCTGTTTTATCAAAATAGCTTCTTGTTCTTTAACCTCATCATTTCCTCAGTGTTTGAAGAAGTCTTACCTCTTTTAAAAGAACATTATGTTCTAGAGATCAAATCCTGAAAAGTAGCTTTTTATTTCAAACTAACTGCAAGAGATTTATTCTTTTACCTTAAAAGACAAATTAATGGTTAAGTTCATTCAATATGTTATAAGTCGAATGAAAGGTGTTTAAAGGTATTATAAAATTAACAGGTTTATAAAAAATTAATAAAACTGTAACTAAGAGTTAACATCATTTATAAATGCATTTATATTATAAAACAGCAGAAAGATAATAACTGAAATTATAGCTGGGTGAATTTAGCCTGAAACTATTATTTAAATGTAAGTTATAAACCAGCCTTTCCTTTGTTTATGGTTACTTCAAGCCTAACCTCACCCCTTGCCTTTGTCTATGTTTTTTTCATAATAGCTTCTGCCCCCTACAGGCCAGAGAAGAGCTGGGACATCACTGTCTCCTGTCCTGTTATCAGTAACCCTTTCTCTTATGAATTCAAGTATAAACTAAATAAATTGCTGCTTGATGGAATAAGGTTAAATGACCACTGGAGTTTTATTATCTCCAAAATCAAAAAAAAGGGGGGGAGGGGGAGAAGTCTCCTGCCCTG
Organism: Dasypus novemcinctus; assembly: GCF_030445035.2. Lineage (NCBI taxonomy): Eukaryota > Metazoa > Chordata > Mammalia > Cingulata > Dasypodidae > Dasypus > Dasypus novemcinctus. The sequence continues at coordinate 23,066,544 of NC_080683.1, forward strand.
ATGGTCAGTGTTCCTAAGAGTAGTAATTCATGAGAGAAACCAGTCTGTCTCCCTGAGGCTTCAAATAGCCTCAGTAAATATATATAAAATTAATCTTTTTGTTTACCCAAAATTCTGTTAATTTCAAAGTAAAATATAAAGTTCTGAAACAAAATGGTGCTAAAGCATTGAGAACATTTTAGTTACAATCCATTAATTAAGAAGAAAATTCTTGTGTAAAACTGCATGGTCATAGTGTAAAACTGCACAGTTATAGTGCAAATTAAGAAAAGTTTCAGGAGTCTTTGAAATGTTTTGCAGTCACACTTGTTTTGTAAAAATTAGAAGTTTAAAGTAACTAAAGTTACGTTTTTGTGTCAAACTATTCATGTCTGCCAATTTGCTCAAATTGTTGAGGTTAAATAGGCAGTTATATAAATAATATATATTTCTGGACCCCAAATTAAGTTAAACAGTATATAAAATAATGCAAATTATAAGTAACATCAATGAGTTGTGTTTCTGTGTCTAACTTTTTGTGTCTGCCCATTTGCTCAGTGTATGTCTTCATACATCAGGATAATAATATCAAATTAACAAATGAAAATTCTTAAAAGAGCTCTATTCAAATTGTTAAAAATTAAATATGCAGTTATATATGTAAGTAAATATTCTTAAAGCCCAAATTAAACTAAGCAGATTGAAAAAGTCATATAGAAATCTGATTATAGAAACAATTGGGAAAGGGCCTCCTCTTTGCAAGAGCTTTAAAGGCAAGACTAGGTGTGGCAGATTAAACCTATCTACTAGGCTAGGGAATTAAGAATCACTTTGCCCTGTAATTTCCCAGTTTAAACCTTTTGTCAGCCATAAAATGTAAAAAAACAAAGATTAGGTTAATTTTCACATAAGGGAAAAAAATATTGACTGGTGTAACTTGGTGGCCTGCTGCCACAGTCTCCCACTCCCGGGTTGGGCAGCAGTGGAGGAGACCAGCTTAGGCCAGTCCTATGGGCAGTGGAAGGATGCCCAAGAAGTAGCTAGGTCGGTGCCATTTCAGCACTAAATTTTATTCCTTATTTGACAAAGGGGAGCAAGTAAAAACTAAAATGATTGGAATGTGACAGAGGAAGCAGTTAAATCACAAACTTTTGCGGGGGAAAGTTAGATCTTCTCAGATAAGCTGTAACTTCTGAAGTATCCAATCTATGGAGAAACAGGAAGAGCTTGCGAGCTAGGTTTAGGAGTATAAATTGTGTCATTTCTCTTTGTTCGGGGTGCCAGCCATATCTGGCTCTGCGCCCCTTCTTGCAAGATTGAGAATAAATTCTTTTCTTCTTCTCCACAATCTGGTGAGCCTTATTTTCTTCCAGAAGATTTCTTTCCAACAACATAAAGGTAATTAGTGGCTCTATTAAGAAATTTCAGTAAGTAAAGAAAAGCCCATAAAAACTACGGAGAGATCTTTCCTGGATTATGATTAAACAAATTAAGTAATTGTGTAATGTGTTTTAAAACCTGGTAGTCAGTATGCTTTTAAATTATTCATTTTCATAACTTAAACAAAGAAAAAAAGTTTTTAGCTTCCTGTAAGGGAAAAAGAGAACATACCTTGCATAAACTATAATGGTTTCAATTCTAACTTGAGTGTAATCTCCCATAGTTAATTTATAAACTAAATTAACATTATATGTATGAAATCTTTAGAGTAATAAAATTATAAGTTCACATAGGTGAAATTTAGGCTAAAAGAAAAAATTGTAGATATGGTTTCTTAATATAGAGTAAATTTCTTTGGTTGGTAATTGTAATTTAATAAGTTTATTTAAACATGAGGTGGCTAGTCAATGTGGTTATAGTCAATTATAAAGAGTTTGTAAAACATCTTCCAAACTAAAAATGTTAAAATAGTTCTACTTCTAAAAGTCATTGTTAACTAAAACTTAGATTGGTATTGGTTGCAAAAAAAAAAATTCGTAATAATAAAACCTGTCTGAAGGCCACCGCAAGGTACATATTTAAGTAGATGATAATAAGTTATCTTGATTCTATTGGAAATCTTCTGTCTTCATTTTAACAATGAAAAATAAATTTTTTTCCTCTATTACTAAAGTAAAGTATCTACTGTTATCTTCATGGTAAAATTGTGTAAGTAAACAGTCATCTGATATATGATGTGTTGCATTAAACGGTATAAAATATATATATATAAACAAGGAATAAACTTTAACATTATCAAACTCTTTTGTGCATTCAAACCAGGCCTTGTATACATTGCATTTTGCCTCGCCATGTGAGTTATTGGCTAGGCTGGTCACTGACCCCTCAATGAAAATATTTGCTATATCGGCCTCTGGTTCTGCTCCTAAAGTTGATGGAAACTACTTTGCAGTTTCAAGCTCCTGCAGCAGCCAATGATGACTCGGTACAGCCAAATATATGGACATCGCCTCCAGACTGGCACTGTTCCATAGTGCCAGAGAGCACTATGCACCAGGCTAGTAGAATACTGGAAAATCTCTTTAGGATCAACGATGCTGTCACTTGATCACTGCGTGAAGAACATGCTAAGTGGAGCCATGATACCAGGATACTGTAAGTAAAAAACTTAAACACAATTGGCATTATGGCCTGCTCTCATGGAGAGATAACATGTAAAGTATTACAAACCTGAAACTTAAAACTAATAATTGAAACTCTGAATCCTTATGCATTAAGTAATACATTAGTTAATATTAAGTGCTGTACTCTTATCCTGTACTAAATATATGCCTAATAATTATAACGTTATCTTTTCTATTTTGGATCAAGTGCGAGAGTATATTGGACATGTTAAATTCCTAGTAAAGAACATTATGCTTATGGAGGCAAGATGGTGGCTGCGTGAGCTTGCCTGGTAATGTCTCTGCAGGGGGCGGCTGGGCAGCGTTGAAGGCTCTTTGGGACCGCGCTGTTTCGGGGATTTTTGCTGGTTGGAAGGTGTCTGGACGTCAATTCAGTGGGAAGGTAACAGAGAGGATACGTCTATAATATATAAACGGAGGTCCCAGCTGGGCTCGGGAAGTTCCCTCCTTGGGTGGGCGGAGCCGCGGTAGCGGGTGCTCCTGAAGCTCCGGAGCCCCGGCGGCCAGGGTTTTTGGTTTTTTTTTCCTTTTTCTGGAGGCTTTGCGGTGCTGAGAAATTCGCGGATACTGCGCTGGCTGGTGAGGGATTGTTGGGACAAGACTCCTTTGCAGATTGATTTGGGGAGACAGACGATGTTTTGTTGTGAAGCGGGGGACGTTTTGGTCGCCGGACAGGGGGGGTAGCGCTTCTGCCTGGAGCCCCATCCCCACAGGTCCGGCTGCCGATCTGCAATGGAATTGGATTTTGGGCAATAAGGGGACACAATTGGGAGACTGTTGTAGGGTGCAGTGAGGGAGGAGGACACGTCTGGAAGCTGATTGGGGAATATTTTGCGAAGTTTGGGATTTCGGATCTTAGAGTCTGTTTTCGGAGTTTCCAGCTGAAGCCCACCCCACCCGGCAGGGCTTGGGATCTGGGTCATTGAACTGGCCGTGGTGTAGAGGCGCCCTCAAGTGGCCGTTGCGTGGGAGCACAGGGAGGGAGCTGTCCAAAGGCTGAAACCCTGAGGAGTAGGTGAATTTCAGGGATCAGACATTCAATATAGAATTCGCGGATCTGGCTTCCCCCACGGGGCTGGCACCCAGCTACGGGGATCCCTGAGGGCTGTGTTGCACTGCGGGGCTCCTAAGCTTTCTGTGGACCAGATTTGAGGTTGCCAGGTCTGGGTCCCCTGGACTCTGGCGGTCCACACCCCAGACTCACACCTCTTGAGTCTTCAGTGTCTCAGACTTTCCACCCCTGAATCCATCACGCCCTGGGGTCTACCTGGGGTCCATGAGTGCCCTGGACCTTAACGTTTGCGTTTTATCTTTATTGGTTCATATTGTTTTGTTTTTATTTTCACTTTATCTTATTTTTTACTCTTTTTGACGCCCTGATTGCTAATATTGCATTATCCCCTAGTCTTTTCTCCTAGCGTGTCCCCCAAAGTCCTTTTTTTTTATACAGTTATTTAGGGGTTTTTTTGGTTGTTGTTTTAGATAGTGTTGCAATTGTGACACGTGTATACCTGTATCTCTCTTCCCCCTATCTGTTCCCCACCGTTTGCCTATCCTCTTTTTCTTTCTTCCTTTCTTCTTGTCTTTCTTTTTTTCTTTATTATAATTAGTTTTTTTTTCTCGGTTTTCTCTTTCCCTCTTGTCCCTCATTTTCCACTTATTTTATTTTAATTCAAGTACACAATAGGTGCTTCAGGGAACACCTCACATTTGCTGGGTTTTCCCATCCTCCACTGCCTCATTTCTGTGTGAACTGATTTAGGCTACCTACACTATCCCCCTTCCCCTGCATCTTGATATCCACTATCATCTACTGTCTCTCCTATATTCCACCCCCCACCTCCCGTTCTTTGATCCACAAAGTGTCTAACTCTTAATTTCTAATACCTTTGTTCTGTTTTCTGTCTGTTATCCACTCTTGAAACTATTACCTTTCTTTTCTTTTTCCCTCTCTCATGAAAACAATAGCTTTGTAGTTCATACCATATTCCGCCCATATTCAGTCATCTACTTCATAAAAGGTACTCTACCTACAGCTATAACTCTATACAATCTACATGAATCTAACCTCCATCCTCCCAGATCTCATATTCTTGCTTTGTTAACATACATTACCAATACTACTTTACACTTTTCCCTTGCTTACACAATTGCCTTTCCCCAACACTAATACTTTCCTCTAAAGTGAACTTAACCAACAACAAGTAACTAGAATAAGAAGAAAAAAGTGACAAAAAGAAGATATAACACCTATGCAAAAATAACAACTAATTAACCTCCAAAAGCAGACAAAGAAGCTAAGGAACTGATTAAATTCGTCAAAATAAAGAGATGACCAGAAAGCAACAAAAATCTACAAACCAAACCAATAATCAGGAAAACATGACTGAATCCAATCAACAAACCAATAATCATGAAGGGGAGCAAAACTTGGCACAAGCAATGAAAGAACTCAGAACATTTATCACCGACAAATTTGATGCAGTAATGAAAGAGGTTAACAACATGAAGACATCACTTGGAGGGGAAATTGCAGACATACGCAAAAACATAACAGATATGATGGGAATGAACACCACAGTTCAAGAAATCAAAAATACACTTGCAGCAAATATCAGCAGACTAGAAGAGACAGAGCAGAGAATTAGTGATGTGGAAGACAGTACCTCAGAAATCAAACAGATAGTAGAAGGGGTCAATAAGAAGATAGAAGAAATCCAATTAGGATTTAGGGACCTGAATGACAATGCAAAACACTCAAACATACGTATTATAGGCATTCCAGAAGGTGAAGAGAAGGGAAAGGGGTCAGAAGGAGTGTTGCAGGAAATAATGGCTGAAAACTTCCCAAATCTACTGAAAGAGACAGATGTACATATCCAAGAAGCACAGCGCACTCCACAAGTCATAAACCCCAACAGGCCCACCCCAAGACATATACTTATCAAATTATCCAAGGCTCAAGACAAAGAGAAAATCCTAAAAGCAGCAAGAGAAAAGAAAACCATCACATACAAGGGAAGCTCAATTAGATTAAGTGCTGATTTCTCTTCTGAAACCATGGAGGCAAGAAGACAGTGGTATGATATAGTCAAGGTACTAAAGGAAAAAAACTTCCAACCAAGAATACTCTATCCAGCTAAACTAGCATTCAAACATGATGGAGAGTTCAAAATATTCACAGACAAACAGAAACTGAAAGAGTATAACAACAAGAAACCTCCCCTTCAAGAAATTCTAAAGGGAGTTCTGCAGGAAGAAAGGAAAAAACAGGAAAGGCACAGTTGGAGGAGAGTATAAGACCAACAACAACAACAAAAAAGACAAAAAAAATAAACAAACAAAATATGACAAACACAAATCCAATCAAAATATGGCTAACACAAATAATTCCTTGATAGTAATAACACTGAATGTCAACGGATTAAACTCACCTATCAAAAGATTCAGACTGGGACATTGGATAAGGAAATATGACCCATCCATATGCTGTCTACAAGAGACACATCTTAGACCCAGAGACGCATGGAGATTGAAAGTGAATGGCTGGAAAACAATCATACAAGCTAACAATAACCAAAAAAAGGCAGGAGTAGCTATATTAATATCAGACAAAATAGACTTTAAATGTGAAACAATTGTGAGAGACAAAGAAGGATACTACATTTTAGTCAAAGGGAAAATCTGTCAAGAAGATCGAACAATCATAAATATCTATGCCCCTAACAAGGGTGCCTCTAAATACGTCAGGCAAATGCTGGAAAAACTAAGTGAAAGAATAGATACATCTACAATTATAGTGGGGGATTTTAATACACCACTATCAACTCTGGACAGAACATCTCAAAAGAGAATCACCAAAGAAACAAAACATCTGAATAGTATATTAGAGGAGCTCGATCTAATAGACATATATAGATCGCTACACCCAAACACAGCAGGATATACATTTTTCTCAAGCGCACATGGATCATTCTCCAAGATAGATCATATGCTAGGCCACAAAGAAAGGCTGAACGAATTCAGAAAGATTGAAATCATACAAAACATTATCTCTGACCACAGTGGAGTCAAGCTGGAGATTTGCAAGTGACAGAAGCCCAGATTTCACACCACGATTTGGAAATTAAACAGCACACTCTTAGAAAAACAGTGGGTCAAAGAGGAAATCTCAAAAGAAATCAATGACTACCTTGAAACAAATGATAATGATAACACAACATACCAAAATTTATGGGATGCAGCAAAAGCAGTACTGAGAGGGAAGTTTATAGCCATAAATTCATATATCAAAAAAGAAGAAAGAGCAAAAATTGAAGAACTAACTGCACATTTGAAGGAATTAGAAAAACAACAACAAAGTAACCCAACAGGAAGAAGAAGGAAGGAAATAACAAAGATAAGAGCAGAACTAAATGAAATAGAAAATAAGAAAGCACTTGAACAGATAAACAAGACCAAGAGCTGGTTTTTTGAGAAGATTAACAAAATTGACAAACCTTTAGCAACACTAACAAAGAAAAAAAGAGAGAAGATGCAAATACACAAAATAAGAAATGAGAAAGGTGATATCACCACTGACCCCACAGAAATAAAGACTATCATAAGAGGATATTTTGAAAAACTATATTCCAACAAAAATGACAATCTAGAGGAAATGGACAAATTCCTAGAAACACATAAGCAGCCCATATTGACGAAAGAAGAAATTGATGATCTTAACAAACCAATCACAAGCAGAGAGATAGAATCAGTTATCAAAAATCTCCCAACTAAGAAGAGCCCAGGGCCAGATGCCTTCACAGGTGAATTCTACAAAACATTCCGGAAAGAACTGACACCAATCCTGCTGAAACTATTCCAAAACATCGAAACAGAAAGAACATTACCCAACTCCTTCTATGATGCCAACATTACCCTAGTACCAAAGCCAAACAAAGACATCACAAGAAAGGAAAATTACAGACCAATTTCTCTAATGAACCTAGACGCAAAAATACTTAACAAAATACTTGCTAATCGTATTCAACAACACATTAAACGTATTATACACCACGACCAAGTGGGATTCATCCCAGGTATGCAAGGATGGTTCAACATAAGAAAATCAATCAACGTAATACACCATATAAACAGATTGAAGGAAAAAAATCACATGATTATATCTATTGATGCAGAAAAAGCATTTGACAAAATACAGCACCCTTTCTTGATAAAAACACTCCAAAAGATTGGAATACAAGGGAATTTTTTGAACATGATAAAGAGTATATATGAAAAACCTAAAGCCAATATTGTTTACAATGGAGAAATCCTAGACTCCTTCCCTCTAAACTCAGGAACAAGACAAGGATGCCCACTGTCTCCGCTCCTATTTAACATTGTCTTAGAAGTACTTGCACGAGCACTGAGGCAAAAACCAGAAATAAAAGTCATTCAAATTGGAAAGGAAGAAGTCAAAATTTCATTATTTGCAGATGACATGATCCTATACATAGAAAACCCTGAGAGATCTACAACGAAGATTCTAGAACTCATAAATGAGTTTAGTAAAGTCGCAGGGTATAAGATCAATGCGCAAAAATCAGTAGCATTTCTGTACACCAATAATGAGCAAGATCAGGAGGAAATCAAGAAACAAATACCATTCACAATAGTAAATAAAAAAATCAAATACTTAGGAATAAATTTAACTAAAGAGGTAAAGAACTTATACAACGAGAACTATACAAGATTGTTCAAGGAAATCAAAGAAGGCCTAAATAAATGGAAGACTATTCCTTGTTCATGGATAGGAAGACTGAACATTATTAAGATGTCTATCCTACCAAAACTGATATACACATTCAATGCAATCCCAATAAAAATCAACGCAGCCTTCTTTAAGGAACTAGAAAAACTAACTATGAAATTTATTTGGAAAGGAAAGAGACCCCGAATAGCCAAAGACATACTGAAAAAGAAAAACGAAATTGGAGGAATCACACACCTGACTTCAAAACATACTATAAAGCTACGGTGGTGAAAACAGCATGGTATTGGCATAAGGAGAGACACATAGACCAATGGAATCGAATTGAAAGCTCTGATATAGAACCTCACATATACAGCCACATAATATTCGATAAAGCCACCAAACCCTCTCAATGGGGAGAGAGTGGCCTATTCAACAAATGGTGTCTGGAGAACTGGATAGCCATATGTAGAAGAATGAAAGAGGATTACCATCTCACACCTTATACAAAGATCAACTCAAGATGGATCAAAGACCTAAATATAAGAGCCAAGACCATAAAAACCTTAGAAAGCAGTGTAGGGAAACACCTACAGGACCTTGTAATAGGAAATGGCTTCATGAATATCTCACCAAAAGCACGAGCAGCAAAAGAACTAATAGATAAATGTGACTTCCTCAAAATTAAAGCCTTCTGCACCTCAAAGGAGTTTGTCAAGAAAGTAAAAAGTGAGCCCACACAGTGGGAGAAAATATTTGGCAATCATATATCTGATAAGAAACTTATAACTTGCATATATAAAGAACTCCTATATCTTGAAAATAAAAAGATAAACAACCCATTTAAAAAATGGGAAAAAGACTTAAACAGACACTTCTCCGAAGAAGAAATACAAATGGCAAGAAAGCACATGAAAAAATGTTCCAAATCTCTAGCTATCAGGGAAATGCAAATCAAAACTACAATGAGATACCATCTTACACCCATAAGATTGGCAGCTATGAAAAAAACAGAAGAATACAAGTGCTGGAGAGGATGTGAAGGAAGGGGAACACTCATCCACTGCTGGTGGGAATGCAGAAGGATCCAACCATTCTGGAGGACAGTATGGCGGTTTCTCAAAAAACTAGCCATAGATTTGCCATATGACCCAGCAATACCACTGCTGGGTATATACCCAGCAGAACTGAAAACAAGGACACAAACCGATATATGTACACCAATGTTCATAGCAGCATTGTTCACTATTGCCAAAAGTTGGAATCAACCCAAATGCCCATCAACAGATGAGTGGATCAATAAAATGTGGTATATACACACAATGGAATACTACTCGGCTGTAAGAACAAACACACTACAAACACATGTGATAACATGGATGAATCTTGAGAACCTTATGTTGAGTGAAGCAACCCAGACATTGAAGGACAAATACTACATGACCTCAATGATATGAAATAAACAAGCTGCCCTAGATAGCAAGAGACTGAACGATAGGCTTACAGGAAATCGGAGGGTGGAGGAAGGATATGAGCCGATGTCTGCAGGGGTGGAATTTAAGACGAGATGGTGGTAAGTATGAACACAAAGAAGAGATAAAAGGGGGGCAAGGGGGTGCCTTTGGTTGGGGCTTTACGGGTTTGAGGGTGGCTGGGGAGGGACGGATGGGTAACGTTGCCCAAAAGTGGGGGGAGGGAGGGGTAGCATACGAACACAGGAGAGGGTCAGGAGGTGGTGGAGAGTAAAATGCCGAGAAAATCATATCAAAATATAATAAAGAGGGTTACCTGTTTAGAATGCTCGGAGGGGAGGGTCTGATGCAGGCCGGGCTCCTGGGGAATGTCTAAATGCTCATTCTGCCAGAGTGGGTGACACCATGGGGTGGAATCCCAAGTAGTGAGAGTGGGGGTGGACCCACATCCTGGGGAGGACTAATGCCATCAAATAGAGGGAACTGTATCCCTCGAGAGAAAGGGTGGCTCCCAGGGCATTGGGGCAGTTGAGCAAGTTAGGCCCTGAACACTATTCCATCTATCTCTGGAAGTGGCTCCTCAGGAAACGGAGGTTGGCTGTCACTGTGGGCACCAAGGTGGAAGGGAAAATGGACGTTAAATGTGTGGAACCAAAGTAAATGTGGGGCAAGAGAGGAGTTTCTTGAGAGTACACAAGGATGGATATAAAACATGTAATATTACACCATAACATAAAGGAGATGACAGACTGATAATGTAAACCACAATGTAAAAATAGGATAACTAAAAATGTAAAGAACTGTGTATCCTAAAGTATGCACCATAATGTAAGCACAGATGTTACCTTGTTAGAAAGCTAATATCTCAGACTCTGTACATCACCTTAAGTAAATATGATATGAATAGGGCGTAAGAGTATCACTGTGGAAGGGAAAAGGTTTTCTGGTGGATGTGTGGGAGTGCTGTATATTATATATATGCATTGCTGTGGTCTAGGACTCCTGTGAAGAAATGCTAAATAATTAGGGGGAAAAAAAAAAAAAAGGATAGGATGTGGAATTTTTTCAAATCAACATTCTTTATCTAAGTTCTTTATCTAACTTTATCCAAGTTCTTTATCTATCCTTTAAACCCATCGCTATATGCCATTCCCTAGTAAGGGACCATGACATTATATTGGGCTTCAAATTTCGGGGAGTTCTGGATCACAGAGTGTTTCAACAATGGCAATGGAGGGATACTGGTATGGGATACCAATGACAGGTGATATATGGCTGACAGGGAGCTGTACAGAACATATGTCCAGGGTGCATGGTAATGATTGGATATACTCATAGTGGCAACAATTAAAAACCACAGCAGGGGGGGTACTGGGTTCCTGGCCAGTGGTGTTCTGTCGTGGTCCCTAGGGGAGCAGCGACAGTCTCCCAGGTACAGCGGCGGGGACTGGGAGGGAGTGAGGGTTCAACAGTGAGCCCCTGATGCTAATGACTATGCTTGTGAGCTGATAAACCTAAAATAAGAACAAGGCCTAGAGCAACATTGTGCCTGGGAATTTCCTCCTGTCAGCCTTCATGTTACTCAAATGTGGCCAGTCTCGAAGCCAAACTCAGCATGTAAATGCAATGCCTTCCCTCCAGCGTGGGACATGACACCTGGGGATGAGCCTCCCTGGCAACGAGGGACCACTATCAACTACCAACTGATGATGCAACTGGAAAAGGACCTTATACGGAAGGTTCAATGCGGATCAGCAGAATATCCATGTCTACATAAAATAACATGACTTTAAAATGCTGTTTGACCTAAAGTAAGGGGGAAATGGAAAGGAGAAATGAGTTTATATGGCTACGAGTTTCTAAAAAAGAGTCTGGAGGCTGGCAGAAGGATTGCCCTCATGCACAACTGAGCAGAGTCAGAGAGACAGATAAAGCAGATACAACCCCCAGATATTGGTTCCTTTGAAGGCTAAAGAGACCCATGAGAGTTATGGTCATGGCCGATGGGGTTAACTACCAGGGCAGATGGCCCCTCTTTGGAAATGGTGTTTATGTGTGATGAATCTGGACTCAGATGGGATCTCCCTTCATAAGACTTTCATGCTAATGTGCTGGAGGTGCAGTTAATGTTGGAGTTTAAGATATATTTAGGGGATTTGAATCTCTGGACTGACAATGTGATAGCCAGGTCCTGAGCCTCAACAGACTCCAGCACCTACAATCTGATCTATTGGACTTACCACACTCAGCTAAGATGGAGTTGAAGAAGGACAACCACCACACCATGGAGCCTAGAGTGATTACAACTGAAAATGGGAGGATTGCATCCAGCATCCATGTGGAATCTGAGCCTCCTCTTGACATAGAGGTGCAGTGGACACAACCAATCCAATGTCCACATAGAAGAGGCGGCATTGGATTGGGAAAAGTGGACATGGTGGACGATGGGTATGGGGAAAGGCAGGAAGAGATGAGAGGTGGAGGCGTCTTTGGGACATGGAGCTGCCCTGGATGGTGCCTCAGAGGTAATCACTGGACATTGTAAATCCTCACAGGGCCCACTGGATGGAATGGAGGAGAGTATGGGCCATGATGTGGACCATTGTCTATGAGGTGCAGAGGTGCCCAAAGATGTACTTACCAAATCCAATGGATGTGTCATGATGATGGGAACGAGTGTTGTTGGGGGAGGAGAGGGGGGGTGGGGGGGTGGGGTTGAATGGGACCTCACATATATATATATTTTTAATGTAATATTATTACAAAGTCAATAAAAAAAACATTATGCTTATGGAAAAAAATTCCTAGTAAATTCATTTTCTAAACAGTTGATAAACATGTCTATAGAATAAGGTGGCAGTCTCAGCCAGCCTCAGTCAATTTACTATATTCTGCTGTACTCTACTGTGTAGCAAAGGTGAGGCCTGCTTGCTGATGGTGAGTCACCTAATGAACAAGTCAAAATTGCTAGAAATTGTACAATTAAAACCAAGGTGTAAAAAACCTTTATTCTGTAGTTCTGATCACTCCCACAGCTGAAAACTAAGAGAATTTCCAACTTAATGTTCTAATCCTGAATGAAGCCAGTTGCCCAAGGAGTGTCAGTTCACCAGGAGCATCTGACGGAACGAATGAGTGCCAATCATTGAACAGCTTGGAATGTGTCTTCAGACAAAGCTAAGTGTCTGTTGCAATTTCTCTCTAAAGATGAATAACTTAAAGAATATATATGCTGTTCCCACCAGCTTTTAAGAAGGCGTGCCATCTTTATAGGTACCTAACCTTGTCTACCTCTGTAATCCAATGTCCTCTTTTAAAAACGGGCATTCCAAATTTTTAATTAAGTTTGTTTCTTTCAGAATGAACATCTTATTAACCATAGGAAAACTTCATCCAACTTCGTACAGAATGCTGGATCCATCTTCCTCCAGTTAAAATAAAATAAGAGGTTTACACCTTATTAGGCAATACTACAGCCCATGGCCAGCAGGAAGCAGTTACAGAAGAGAGCATCTCCCTTCAGCATCCCTTTTAGATTAAAGGTGTAAACTCTTTAAGGGTAAAACAAAATTAATAGATGGATCTGGAACCTGACTGGAAATCCATGTGAGCACCAGTGGCCCCATGATGTCTGCAGGGGGCCCCTGCCTCAGGATTCTGCTGTCCAGAATAAAAACTTCTAAATGCTACACTAAAGATTGATAAATAATCAATCAAAACAACAAACAGCCATCCACCTCATAGCTCCAACAATAATTATGCCAAAGCTTAGCAAGTTAAACTTTGGCAAAGGGGGGAAATGATGTGGGCTATGGGTGGGAGGCTCTTTGTCTCTTCAGAGATAACCTAAGCTCTCTGACTTATGGGTGTGATGGTGAGAGGCTGCAGTCCTGCCCTTGGTAACAATGGCAATGACTCCAGTCCCAGGAAACAGTTTAACAATGCAAGGTCTATAAACTTTAAGTATTTAGGGGAAATGCAAACCAAATATGCTAAAAGCATATCTAGAATGTATGAAGTACATGCTAAAAGCTTACCTAAGATGTGAAAGATATATATGGTAATTGAAGCCTATTGAGAACTGAAACAAGGGGACCATTTGGCCTTTCCTCTCTTTATAAAAGGGATTTGAAAATCTTGTTCAGGGCTTGGGATTGAAACAGAAGGCTCCTGAGTCCGGTTGGCCATCACAATAAACCATTTTTCCTTCTCAAAATCATTCCTGAGTCCTGGCCTCTCTATACGCAAATAATTGAGCCTCTCTCAAATTCTACAACAATAGGACATGTTAAATTACACCAAAAATGTATAAAAGTCTGTAGGCTAATGTGTAAACCATAATGTAAAACATAGCAGAACTAAAAATTTAGAAAATTGTATAGTCTAAAATATAAACCATAATGTAAACAAAAATGGAAACTTGGTTGAAAGGTATGTTTCAATATCTGTACATCAGCTACAGCAAATATAATATGAACATGTAAAAAGATCATTGCTGGGGGAGGGACAGAGTGTTTGATGTTGGATATGTAGGAGTACCTTATATATGTGAGATACTGTAAACTAAAACTTTTGTGAAGACAAAACTAATAATTAGAAAAGAAAAGAAAAGAAAAGAAAGGATGTGGACACTGAGGAAGAAATGAAAGAAATTGCCTTGCCACTGTACAAAGACAGCAACACCTATTGCAGTGATGAAAGGCAAAATGTCAAAAACAAAGCTTTTTCATTTTTTCATTTTTGATACCCCAATATATTTCTACTTTTAAAATTTTTCTAAATTAGTATGTATTCTATATCTAACCTTTAAACCCATCACTGTATTCCACTTTACTACCAATGCAACCTGACTGTATATTAGGCTTCATTTTTTAAGAAGTTTTGGACCACAGAGAGGTTCAGCTATGGCAGGAGAGGAACACTGGTGTGGGGTGTTATTGATGGGGGGCACATGGTTGGGGGGGGGAGTTTTCTAAGGCATGCATACAGGGTACATAAAAATGTTTGAATATTTTCATAGTGGTACAGTTAAAAATGACAACTGAGGGAGTGCTGAGTTCCTAGCTAGGGGAGCTCTATCACATTCCCCAATGGAACAACAACAATCCCCCAAGTGCAGTGGCAAAGACCAATAAAGAAGGATGGCCCAACAATGAGCCCTTGATACTGATGACTACGCTTATGAGCCTGTGTGCCTGAAATATGAACTAGGCTGAGAGCAGCAGGGTGCCTAAGAGTTACCTCCTGAGAGCCTCCATGTTGCTCAAATGTGGCCATTCTCTAAGCCAAACTTAGCATGTAAATGTATTACCTTCCTCCCAGCATGATACATGACTCCCGGGGATGAGCCTTCCTGGCAGTGAGGGATTACTACCAAGCACCAGCTGATGATGTAACTGGGAGAAAACCTTGAATAAAAGGATCAACTCAGACCAGCAGAATATCTCAGCCTTCATGTAATATCAGGTGTTAAAAACTACTTTTTGACCTTGAATAAAAGGGAGAAATGGAAAGGACAAATGAGTTTATATGGCTACGATTCTCCAAAAAAGAGTCAGGAGGGCATTAGAGAGGTCGTGCTTATGCACACCTCAGCAGGGTCCCGGAGATAGCCAAAGTAGATAAAACCCCAAGTACTGGTTCTCCTGAGGCCTACAGAGACCCACAGGTTCTATGGTCATGGCAGATGGCTTTGGAGTTCGGTGCCATGTCAGTTGGCCCTCTTTGGACTTGGTGTTCCTGAGTGTGATGGAGTTGGACTCAAATGTGACCTTTCTACACATCCCTCTTCTGTTACTTTTACTGGACCTGTGGTTGGTGCTGGCATTGGTGTATATACTCAGGAGATCTGAATCTCTGGCTGTCCATGTGACAGCCAGGTCCTGAGCCTCAGCAGACTTGCAACTCCTACCCTCTGGTTTATTGGACTTACCCCAAATAGCTAACAGGGAGGTAAAGAATGTCAGCCACCATACCAGGGAGCCAACTGTGCCTAACAGGAGAACTGCATCCATCATCCATGTAGAATCTAAGCCCCCTCTCAATATAGAGGTGAAGTGGACATAACCATCCCAGGATCCACGGGATGGAGGAATAGAGTATGGATTAGATTGGACTTACTGATATTCAACGATGGAACTATTGTGATTAGAATTGAAGAAATTTTAGCATTGATGTGGCCATGGTAGCTGCTGAAGGTAGGGAGAGGGAAGAAGAGAGATGATGTGGGGGCATTTTCAGGACTTGGAGTTGTCCTGGGTGGTACTGCAGGGACAAATGCTGGACAATGTATGTCCTGCCATGTCCTACTGGGCGGACTAGGGGAGAGTGTAAACTACAATGTAAACCATTATCCATGAGGTGCAGCAGTGCTCCAAAATGTATTCACCAAATGCAATGAATGTCCCATGATGATGAAAGAGGTTGTTGATTTGGGAGAAGTGGGGTGAAGGGGGGAGGGGGGTATGTGGGGACCTCTTACATTTTTTGAATGTAACATTTAAAAAAAAATAAAGGTGAGGAAAAAAAAAGATGTTGATTAGGTTTATCCCTGATTCTAAGTAATACATATGCTGGTTATTTTCCAGTGTTCTCCAATCTCTCTTCCTCCTTTTATGTTTCTTCCCTCCTTTACTACATGACTATCTTTCAAGAAATAAAAATTATCTCTTTTCTTGAATACTTTACTTCCTTGGGCACCTTTAAGAGTTCTAACACTATATTCCAAATATTCTACCTCTACTTGGTACTCCAGATCACCTCAGACTTTATCCTTAGGTCTGAAACAGAAATAATTCTCTCATGTATCTCATCTACCACTACAAAGGAACTTTTGGCTTGTCTTTCATGATTTTGATCAGTGGTATTATTTTCTATTCCATTGTTCAAGTAGTAAACGGGGATTCATCCTACTCTCTTTCCTTTCCCTCATGCTGCCAGCTAATACTTTTTCAGGATTTGCTGACCCTACTTCTTAGTCATCTCTTACATGGCCCTCTCTTGTCCAGTCCCACATGTCCTACCTTGAGCAAGCTTTCATTATCTCTTGTCTGGCATATTTAAGTCAGAAGTCAATTGAGTCCATCAGCTCAAGGGAACTCATTTTTATGCAAGAAGCAAGGAATACCTAAGATACAAAGAGTGAATGATATATAATTCCTCTGTAGTTTTATTTATGCATTCAATTCAAAGCTTCTGAGTCCCTACTTTGAATAGACATAGTGCTTGGCAGCAGTGACAAAGATAGACAATTTCCCTGCCCTCTGGGAATCTAAATCTTACTTGAGAGACATACATGATAAACACAAAAACATAATACTTAGAGATTTTGATTAGGGCTAATTAGGAAGTAAGTAATCTGATGCCACAATATAAAATAGATGCGAGGAGAACAAAGTAAATAAGAGTAGTCTTCACAAAAATTGGGGGAAGTAATTTGAATTAGGTACTCCCCTACATTACTATAGATATCTCTGGACCCCTTAGTTCTTAATCTATTATTTTCCTTAGTTCTTAATCTATTATTTTCCCAACATATGTTGAGTGATTTTGATACATTCAGGCTGTCTACTGCATATGCCATTATGCCTTAGCACCATATGTCTTAGCACCTTAACACCCCTAAAATAAATACTCTTCCTCTATCATGAACTATAGACTGTGCTCTATTTACTTATTTTAAAAATACACCTAAATCAATTTAGCACTTACAGTACTTTCAGGTAAACATCCCAATGATCCAAACTTAATTTCATAATCATATTCTAAATGTCATGGTCATTGGAGCCCTTGTGCATCTATGAATATAAAAAGTTAATTGTTTCAAGGTACAATGCTCATATCTCTTCTCAAGAAATTATATAGTGATCCACTTTTGATCAAGTTTCACAGAAATCATATATTTGGGCATTAACATTTTATTATTAAACAACTTTTTACATGCTAGAATCATGAGTTTATAAAAATTATTCCTCTGAACTAAGAATTTTTAAAATATTTATTATTTATAAAAGCAGAGATAAGTTTTAATCATCTGTTGTCTACAAAACTGAGGAAAGAAAATCAAATAATAATGAATTATCAACTAAAGTATTAATGGTCAAAATTTCTCTCACTGTTCAATTTCAGTGTAGACTTGAATTCAAGTGAAAGGAGATGGAAAACTCTTCATCTGAAAGATCAAAATACTTTTCCAAAATATAACACACAGGAGGTTAAATAAAAAAATTACCCAGGGTGCTTTTATTGCAACCTTTTCTTAATGTTAAAGGAAAAGGTAATATTTGACCAACAGAGCTCAGGGGGCAAACTCGTGTTAGAATGACTGACTGATAGAAGTTAACATCACCCCCTTTAATGTCTAAGTGGCTCTTTAACACTCAGAGATTTAAGTGCTGGATGTAGAAAAAGAAAGGAAGGGACTTTAAAAGGTGTTAACTTCATCTTGTGCCATAAAAGAGGAGATGTTTAATTAAGCCACTGGTAGTTTTTGGGTGGTTTTCAGTTTAGTTTTAGACTTTTGAGATGAAAGGGTACATGCAAAATTATGTACAAAGTACCTTTT
This sequence comes from Dasypus novemcinctus, assembly GCF_030445035.2. Classification (NCBI taxonomy): domain Eukaryota; kingdom Metazoa; phylum Chordata; class Mammalia; order Cingulata; family Dasypodidae; genus Dasypus; species Dasypus novemcinctus. Next base: position 23,084,916 of record NC_080683.1, read on the forward strand.
AGAAACTTTGGAAAGGTCAAGGAGAAAATAGCTGGATTTCAAAAGCTGAACTTTTCAAGGTTTTTCTCTGATTTTTCTGAAACAAGATAGCCTCCTCCTCCTCTTAATAGTTCTTCAAGGCCCTTTTGGTAGCCAAAATCTTTGTTCTTTTATTTTTTTAAGCAGCTTTGTAACAGAAGAACTAAAAATTAATTATGGCTATGGAACTTTTACACAGAAGAGTTTAAAAAGCACAGGCGTAAAGAAGGGAAAAAGATGAGGGCCCATTTATCTTATATTGACAGGACTAGCTTCAAAAGATGACCTTGAATCATAATCATCCTAATGAGCTCAAAATATTTCACTTTAACAAGTGAAACTATAATCAAATCAGTTTCTGAAAGCTCTACTAATGAGCATTTCCTTTGATGAAAACATGGTTAACTGTCTTAGTCTGCAGGAGGTGCACTACAGTAAGGGGCCAGCTCCTGACAACTCATTAGCTGACCTGGGGAGAGAGTAATTTGAATGCTTTTGATAAAAATTTCAAGGCTTTTTTTTTTTCACTTAAATTACAATTTATGCACTTTTATAAATAGTATAATTTTTCTAAATTGGGGGAAACTAGTGAGAAGACTTCAAAGCCATGGAATAAAGTTTGTTTACCACATTTGGTCTGTTGGCTCCCCAGAAACAGGAAGGAGGAATATGTTTAATTAGCAGCTGCTAACTTGGGGCCAATTCCTGTATTACTGATTCCCATATTTTTGCAGGCTGACCTGATGCTAAATGAACTTCAAGAAGCTACATTTTATTAGACTTTAGACTGAAACTTGGAAGTCACTATTATTTACTCTGATGTCTCCCAAAACTACCTCCTCCGTCAGAACAATTCACTCAATTTATCTAAAGCAGCCAAGTAAAAAATAAACTTAAAGGAAAACTGAATGCAGATATGCAGTTTACCCTTATTCACTACTCATTAAGGACTGCCCCCCCCACCCCCAGTTAAAATTTTTCATCATTTTAATGACTGCTCAGCTCTACTCAGCATGGAGAAATGATTCTCTCCTCTCCGGCACTCTCTCTCTCTCTCTGCAGAGCAGACTTGCTGTCAAAGCAGAATGTAAAACAGGAATACTTCATCTGTTTTGAGTATCACTGGAAGACAGATCTTAGTAGCTTCAGAGGGCCAATTCCTTGTCTCCTCCCTTCCCCCAAGCTTCTCTTTGCTTTTGAGGGGTGTTCTTCTTTCTTTCTATTTGTCATATTTTCTTCTTGTGTTCTGCAAGGCAAACCGCTGAGATGGTTAGTGTCATAGGCACGTGAGATGCTGTTCTCAACTTGTCAATTGTTTAATCTCTTGCTTGCTCACTCTTGCTCCCCCTCTTCCTTGGCTAGGGATGAGAAAAATAATAATTTCAATATTTTCGAAGACAACTTACTGGACAGAAATAGGACATCACAAAAGAAAAAGGGACTTCATTTTTATTCTCAAAATTATCCTTCCCTTTCTCCAAAAAGCTTTAATAAGATGAGCAGCCATAAAAAAAGCAAAATATTTATTTTCATCCCATACACATAAATAGACATAAACACATGCACACACACATTCACACACATGTATATATGAATATATAAATAATCTGAAGAATGTGAAAGATTTTTAAGTCAAGTAAAGTCAGAATTAAATGGAAAAGTGAGAGTCCAGTTTGAATTCCATAGGACTCCCTTTTTATTGGAGGAGGGAGCACCACTTCTGAAAATACTAGAAAATTCAGCAAAATATAAATTAACTAAATTGTAATTGTGAAGAATGGAAGATAGACTATGTTAGCTTGAGAATTCCATAATTGACTTAAGAATGCCCCAATTGTTTATATTTGACAGAACTCTAACTTTCTGCATCAGAATAACCTATTATTGTTTTTCCTAACACTTTCAGTCCTTGGATTACATGTATTGCTACCTGCACAGAAAAGCAAAAATTAGTGAGTGCCTTAAAGGTAAGGCTGGATATGTAAACATTCTGTCCTATGTGATTCTATCACTAATTGTGATCATCTGAGATCCTGAGATCAGGTGGTGCTCCAGAACTTGAGGGAGCATCCGCACTATCCTGCATTCCTGTGTCATCTCTGAGCAGAGCTACCCAATTCCCTCTTCAATGTCAGGAGTTGCCCTAATTCCTGTGGTCTCCCCCACCAGTCATGGGGTCGGTGACAGGAAGTTTATTTCCTGGGTCTGTTGACATGGAAGAAGACAGTCCAGGTGGCTTCTTTTTTGAGAATAAAATACATAAGTCATGCAGGTCATCTTCCAACAGACCCACCATAATGTCTCTGAAGCTGTAGGGTTCCCTGACGCCTTCGCCTTAAATGCATCCCTTTTTCTTTTGTAAATAAGATCTTACTGTGAGTCTCTAGACCAGCTAAGCTGTTGACAGTTCTCAGTTTTGTTCAATAAACCTAGTACCCAGTGCTTCCAATTCATTATGCACAATCAGAACAGTTTCACCATCCAATTCATTCCTCCAAGTTATTCTAGTTATGATATTCATTCACTCAATGTGTTTGTGAGGTTCTTTGCTCTGCTAGGACTCTAATTATCTTTAGGAAACTGTGGAAAACTACAAAATTCCAAATCTTACTATTTTCTGGCAGGATGTTTCCTAAGTCTTAGCAACTTGCATTCTCCCTCCCAAGAGAAGGAGCATACAGTTACCTCATTTGTGCCTTTGGCCAAGTCTGCCTATCCTCTAACCCAGAGAGATGAGGGCATGCAGCTCAGTGGATGTGTTGCAATAAGAGCACAGGGAGGTTGGGGCACACATTTTCCTTTGTGTCCTGTGGGTTTTGCAAAGCCCTGAGAAAATCGTGGGTTTGAAGATTGTGATATGTAGTACCTCCTTTGGAATACATGGTTTTTCTGCTACTAGTTGGTTGAATGGTCTGTGGAAATTTAGTGCAAAGAATTTGTGCTTGCCATAGACATTTTTAATAGATTTTTCTTTACCTTTGTCTAATATATGTGAGGAAATCCTCCAATCACTAGTATAAGGATTTTTTTGAAGGGGGCATTTGAAAGAAATAATTAACACATTTACCAACCTTACTATAAGTAAATATGCCTCCTTCTTTATTACAAAAATATCATGTGTCATGAGATGATATATATAAATCGTTAAGTTACACTACAGCCATTCCAAATTTTGTAATGAAAGCCCTTTGTATAACAAATGTAAATCACTTTAGAAAACTTCAATTTTATGGCAAACTTTTGCAGTATATTTAAATAGTTGGTCTATTGAGAAAATTTTGTATTTAGATATTTTTCAGCATAAAATATTGATTCACCAACATTCACTTATTGCTGAGATCTATGTTTTACAGTCTTCAGTAACCATGATGACATCACAGAGGTTTCTTCTCTTCTTGTTACTGTGGGTATAAATTTGCTTGAGTTACTTCATAGTCTCTAAATTAACCTGGGGGTCTATTATTGTGTAGATAACAGGACAATATATAGACCCATTATCTACAACAAATTCCCTGCTAAGTGGCCTATCTTTCCCATTCCAAGTGATGGCAATCCAAGAAGCTACCTGCTCAAAAATCCTGAGACATTTTACAAAATAATATTACCCACCAGAAGCCAAGGTTCCAGATGCCTTTCCAAAGAAATATAGTGAGCTATAGTTCTACTAAAAGCGTGCAAGGGTGTAGTTTTATCTATCCTTGCTGAGAATTGTGTGTCTTAGATGTTTTAATAATGATTGACCTGATAACTAAAGAATGGAGTTTCCTTCCTCCTTTTATTTTATTTAATTATTGTGAGAGAAGGTAGAAAGTATTTTTGTCATTTTTGCAGTGTCTGATAAGTTAGGCAAACGGCTTTGGAACTGGACCCATAATAAATGTTCCCTAAATATTTTTTTTAGAAAATGAGTGTTTGGCTCTGTCCAACTTTTAGTCAAGGTGTAATCATTTCAAGGGAAAATCATGTCTGACTTTGATTCTTTACATTTCTCCATGAAAGTGTGTTAGCCTCTGTCCAAACTCTCAACTCCATCGTCAGGAATGTCAGGGTTTGTAAGACTTTTCTGTGTGATGTTTGAAGCCCAGTAATTGTACAGTCATTTCCTTTTGTTCTCAATTCACTGAAAGGAGAAATTAAATTGTCACTGTCCTTTTATTTTTGTATTTTGTTGCTTTTACTATTAGTTACATTTTTATCATACTAATAATTCAGTTACTGAAATATAAATTCACAATGAGAGAGCCAAAGAGTAAAAATTCAACTTTAATGAAAACTTATTTAAAAAATCAGAAAGAAAGATTATTTATTAAAATCCTTGATTTCTGTATTTACTGTAGCATTAATATGAAGACCAGAAAACAGATTTCTCCCATTAGCACCATTCTGTTCTAATAGTATAATGGAATTCTTGCAATTTACCTTTCATCCTTTTGCTGCAATCCACCAGAAAACTCAGGTACATAAATTAGCTATCAGACAGTACACAAAGATAGTTCTGCCTTGATGTTTTAACACCCAAAAGGTATTAACCCAGAGGTACTTGAAAAGACAGTCAAAATAAACTTAAAATTTATACATTTTACCTAACACATACACACACACACACACATATATTATTAATGGAAATTTACTTCCAAAAAGTTTCAATGGAAAAAATATTAGCATAGACAATTTTGTTTTGAATACCACATAATCAAAGCTGTGTTTTGAAATAGAATTCAAGATCACTTATAATAAATGAAGGAGTTATCAGTTTTTAATTTTTAGAGACAATTTACAGAATTTCATTTTTTAAAGAGATTAGTCCCTTAATATGTAGAACAATGTTCACAGAATTTTGTTGAATTGCCCTTCACTAGATAAATTTAAAATCTTGAGTTCTTAATATTTTTTTGAGAAGTTACTTTCCATTTCCTTCATATATTTTGATTCTAAAAAAGTGTGGGTATTATTGAAGAAGCTAGGACAACTGTGGCAGATCAGTAGGCTTTCTCAATGCAGTATCTGTTTTGGCATTTCTTCGTTTTCTGCTGGAAATCAAAGCTACTATAGAGTAGATAGTATGGGCCTTTAGTACAACAACTACATATAAACTTAAAAGACAAATAATAAGTTCAGAAAAACTATTTGAAACTCCTTACAATATCCCAGCATGTTAAATCAGTCATTTAAAATAATACTTTGAATAGTATTAAAGTAAGTAAAAAAAAAAAACCAGAAGACATTCCAATGTTAATTAATTCTTCTTGTTTCATATTTCACCTTTACATTCAGCTACCTTAAAATATAAGTTTATCTGGAAGAAGACTTGATTATTTCTAATTTGCTAGTCATGTAAATCAGCAGCCTGGGATTTAAGGTGTCAAAATGATAGCAAACACTCTGTTTGTCCTAGCATTATATATCTATAAGTACACAGGTATTAAAAGCCATAAATTCCCAAAGAATCATATTGAAGCAGTATGTGCTAAAAAGAAGGGCAATTAATTTCAGGATGAAGCAAAACATAAGTTTTAATTATATGCTAAAAAATAGAATGGGAAAAAATTTAATGGTTTTGCTGAAGAAGGGCAATAGAGAGAAACTTTTAGAATTAAGTTCTTGAGTCTAATTAAAAGACAATAAACTTCAGAGGTACAATGGCTTTTGAAACTGATTTTATTTGCATACATCAGTATGAGCATGGCAAGTGAATCGCTAGAAAAAGGTTATTCTATGTTCCTAAAATATAACATATTTTAAAGTTTTCCTCAAATATAAATATTTAATATCTACACTATAAAGAAGTTATGTCCCTAGTTTTGGAAAACTGTGAGGATTGCCAGAACACTTAGATACCATCAACCTCAGAAACATCTGAAAACAGAAATGTGAAATAGCCTATATATTAACTATTAAATTTATTTCTAGCTTGTCAGTATCATGATATATTACAAATTACCCCCAGTGGTATCCACATCATTGAACTCAGGCACAACTTTAGAGGAATCCCTTATGTCTTTTTATACTGGAGGACTACAAAATATGTAAGGACTAGATTTGTTCTGTGTATCTTCAGCCAACAAGCTATGGGCAAAAATTACAGAGAAGCAAAAGTTTAGCTCAATATAATTAGAACTTTCTAACAATTAAAGCCACCTGAAAACAAAAGGTTGTCTAATTTGGTTGAGATTTACTTGTAGCAGGAAGATTTCATCCAGAAATCATTAGGCTATTCTGACAGGTATTTATCCATTGACTTTGAACACAATAACCTGAATTTTCTTTCTATTCTGAAATTATTGTTGCAAATAGAACATAAAAGTATTTTGTACCGATATTCTAAGTCAAAAAAGCAATAGTTTGCCCAATTACTGTGCCACACCAAAGCACTGCTACTTATTTATTAAAAATGCATAAATTCTCTGTCCTCAGTATCCATGATTTCCTCTGACTAGAGGGCTTGATAGCATGATAAATAATGGGCTGCTACCTCATTGTGCTTTCCTTTCCTCCCTTGGTCCTAATTGTGAATTAAGATCAGTTATCTCACAACAGGTACAAATAGATCACTTCATATCTAGCAAATAATTTAGAATGCTTGAGAAAGACAGGTGTTCACATATTTTTTCTCGTTGGATTCTGAAATACTCTCTTGAAGGAGAAAAATAAAATCCTCTTTTAATCACTCAACCTGAAGATTTGAATAAAGAACTTAAGTAACAAAGATTTATAAAATGACTTGTGTCTAGTGCTACCCAATTGAGCAATTTCTGGATAATTGTGTACTTATACATCATGGAGACTGAAAAAATTCTCTTCCTTCTCCTCCTTCTCTTCCTTCTTACTCCTAGAAAAATCAGGGACAGAGGAAGAAAAAAAGGGAAGTTTCTACTTTCTCTCGCTCTCTCTCCCTGCCTCTGTCTCTATCTCTGTCTCTCTCTCTCGTCTCTAACTCTGTATCTATCTCTTTGGTTGGCACTGGCATTTAAAAAATCTATTTCTAGATAGTATACTTCACTGTTGATCATGAAATTAATGAGTCAGCAGAATAGAGAGATTTGCAATTAAGTAGAACCTAAACTGGCCTTTGAGAGCCTCAGCGATCACATGAAACCTATGTCAAGGTTCAAGAGCTGCTAATGCACTTAGTACCTAAATAATATTGACATTAAATTCTTCCAAATTTGCCATAATTACTGACATTAAAACTCTTATAGCTACTTATATATCATATCTACACTGTATTTTCTATTTCTCATTCTAATGGTGATTGTTCAAATCATTGAATAACAGAATATTTATCTAGCTGAAGTTTCAACAAGAGAAATACAGCAGTGAAGCATCCTCACTAATAGATGTATAATGGTGCTTCTCTGACTGCTCATCAGTGCAAGTAGGTCAGGTACCAGTTATCTAAGGTCTTTTAAGAGGGTGACAGCAAATTCAATCTGGAATTTGAGAAATCCTTATGCAACCATTGTTGATTTCCATTATATGACAGGAAAAAAGTATTTTGAGAAAAGTTCCATTTCAATTTTAACTGAACCTTGGGGACTAAGAAAAGCTATTGTTAGTCTTGAAAAAATAAAACACACTTTGAAGATTATCAACATAAGTACATAGGCAGAATTTCAAAACATATAAATGGTATATACAGTGGTGGACCCCAAAGGAATCCAAGTGTAAATTGCAATTACCAGAAATGGAAATCTACAGACAAAATCAAATCATTAATGAGGGTATTGTTTTCAATCCTCAAACTTTCTTGTCCCAGCATTAAATGATGTTATTTTATATTACTATATTTTACTTTTCTATAGGATGGGTAGCAAGAGCTAAAAAATAGATAAAGAAAAAGACAGAAAAAGAGGGAAAAATCTTAGGGAATATTAATGCAAATGCATCCAAAGCATAGCACTCAAATGAAAAAGACCCCGAGCTCTACAGCAAATGAGGGAAGTGAGTACAGTGTGTGTCCAGTAGAATGAGCATTCAAATTGGCCTGATAAAGCAGTTTATTTTATATATTCATAAAAGGTGCTAGTTTGTATTTTCTTCTTACCACAAGTTTGAAAAACACATATAACTGTAAATTTCATGATGGGATAATATAATGGGAAAAAATCATGGACACTATACATGTGACTAGAGTCAGATGTATTTTGAACACATACTGCATTGCCCTAAGAAAATTATTTAACTTCTCTGAACTTTATTTTCCTCATCTGAAAAATGGAATAATACAGCTTAACGCATATGTTTCTGCTAATAATGAAATAAAGTCACATATTTAAATCTCCTAACACAGTGCCTGTCACATTATAGATGCTTGAGAAATACAAATAACCTCTCTTTCTCTCCACTTCTTTTTATATTAATATTTTAGTTAGCTAAAACTTCTTAGACTTTGTGGAGGGAAATTCTTTTTGTCTATATTAGGCTTACAGTCTGACAGAACTAAAGATTCATCGCTCCGGTGTTATCCATTTGCACAGAGTATCTGTTTTAGTTTGCCAAAGATGGTCAATGTAAAAATACCAATAATGTGTAGGCTTTTATTATGGGGATTTATTAGGGTAAAAGCTTGCAGTTCTGAGGTTATGGAAATGTCTAAATTAAGGCATCATAGAGATGCTGTCTCACCAAAGGTGGGCAGCTGGTCGGATCCTGGGCTCCTGCCACATGGCAAAACAAAAAGAGGGCCTCCCCTAACTTCAGGCCTGCTCTATTGATTCCAGCCTCCAGTCTCCCTCTCAGCTTCTCAGTGTTTCTCTGTCTTCCTGTAGTCCTCTCCCTCACATGGCAGGATCAAAATGGCAGTTTTCTCTGTTTCTGCTTTTAGTTCTTAGTTTATATAAGACTCTGGAAGATGGCTAGGACCTAACCTGGGTCACACTTCACTGATGTAGTCCAATAAAAGGTCCTAAAGTGATGTAATAAAAGTGATCTAATCAGGGACTTCAGTTGAGAGCCTGCCTCCCACATGGGAAGTCTTGGGTTCAAATCCTAGACCCTAGTACTGAAAAAAAAGAAAGAAAAAAGTGTTCTAATCAAAGGTCCCTTAACTGGGTCTAATGCAATCAATGGGTTTCACACTCACAGGAATCGATTATTTTTAAGAACATGATCTTTTCTGGGATTCACAATAAATTTCAAACTGTCACGGTATCTGAGAATATAGGGAAGGAAACTATTCATGGATGCTCAGACCCTGGCAAGTCTAGCTGCCTTTGGGGGAGGGGTCAATTTAGAAAGTTTTTGAATAAGAAAAGTTAACAAGATCAAGGATTCATTGAACTAGAAAAGAATTTTACAAATGATGCTCTTGTTGTCAGATCTTCTCTTTTCCTGATTTACCTACACCTCTACTTTTTCTTATCTTCCTCTAGGGAAACACAAACTCACCTCCTCACTGTTGCAGCTGATCATGTTCAATAGACCGAGTTGACTTTTAGCCTATTAATAGAGAGAATCTAACTGAATATACTTTAAAAATATCCTATTCTAGAATATTCCTGCCCCCAGCAGTGACTATAGTTTATGTAAGAACATTTATGCACATCTTAATCCCTGATTATGGTTTCCCTTGTTTATAGTTACACAACCTAAAAGGGAGAATAGTAGAAAAATTCTTCTTCTAAATAAAGTATAGATTTTAAAATGTTTCATCAACGAGGTAGCTTAACTGACATTAATCATTAATTGGCAATTCTCCTAAAGTTGGTTTGCAGTTTAATAATTCTACCACCACATGGTACTCTTTGTTTACATGAAGTAATCTTGTGGACCACAGACCCTATTCCAGAGTTTGTAGTTTCCTAGAAGCCACTGATCAACTGAAGAGGAAAATGTAGAAATGTTATTAATAATATAAAATAACTCACATCTCTGAGTTTGGCCAAAAGAATGCTCTTTCTTTTCAGTTTGCCTGTCTGTCTGTTTGCCAATCATTTATTTATTAACTAGAGTATGTAGAACATATATTCAAAGTTGCATGTTCCCCTTTTCCAAAAGCTAGAACAGAGCAATTATAAATTCTATAGTCCCTTTATAGGCATCTTGAGAAAATAAATAGCATGTAATTTTTTTACTTAGTAAAACTTGAATTAAAAATCTAATCCTGACTCAATGCCCAGTTTTTCAAAAGGATCATCTTGTTTTATATTATTTTTTAGGTTTTTTTCTGTATAATCATATAGCTAGTGCATTCATCACTTCAATCATTATTACAACATTTTCATTATTTCAATAATAATACTAATAAACAGAAAACAGTAAAACAAGAAAATTCTTCACTTCTCAATCTCTCTATGCTTCCCCTGCTGTCCATAGCTGCTATGCCTGGCTATTCTTGCACAATTATTTATTTATTAAGCAGTTTTATTGAGATATAGTCACATACCATATGATCTACTCAAAGTTTATAATACATGGCTTTTAGTATAATCACAATATTGTGCATTCATTACCACACCAAAATTTAGTACAATTTCCTTACTCAAAAAACACACAAAACTTCACATCCCTTAGCAATCTTTCCACAGCCCTATAACCACAACAACTAATCTCATTTCATCTTTATAAATTGAAACATTTTATATAAATGGGATCATACAATATGTAGTACTTTGTGTCTGGTTTCTTTCACATAGCATAATTTTTTGTCTGATATTAACATAATGTAGTATTAACATACAACTGTTCAGTTTCAAAGAGAAATGGATTCATACATGCAATTTTACCCATATTTATATTTCACATGAGGTTTTGCTATGCTATACAGTCCCATGTTACATTTTTAGCTTTCCTCTTAGTAATATACATGACCTTACACTTACCCTTTAAACCACTTTCATACCCACATAATAGTAAAGCTAGTTATAAATATTATGTTGGGCTTTCAACTTTTCTATTCATTTCCGAAGATTAACACACATCCTTTTAACCAATTCTGCACAAGATAACCCTCAACCTTCCTTTCTCTAAACTCCTTCTATTTTCTGTGGACCCATATTAAAGTTATTAAATACATGAGATTACACAATTTGTTTAGTTTATAATAGTACAATCATACTGTATTTGCCCTTTTGTGTCTGGATTGCTTCACTCAACATACTGTCTTCCAAGTCATAGATGTTGCCATATGCTTCGCTAAATTTCTTCTTACTACTTCATAATATTCCATATATTATAATATATCATAGTTTGTTTAACCATTCACCTGTTGATGGACATCTAGGTTGTTTCCAACATTTGGCAATTGTGAATAACACTGCTATGAACATTGGTGTGCAGATGTCTGTTTGTGTCACTGCTCTCAGTTCTTCTGGGTATATACCCAGTAGTGGTATTGCTGGATCACATGGCAAATCTAAATTCAACTTCTTTGTCTGTACCATTCTACATTCCCACCAACAGTAAATAAGTGTTCCTATCTCTCCAGATCCTCTCCATCACTTGTAGTTCTCTGTCTTATTAATTAGTGTACAGTCTAATAGGTGTGAAATTATATCTCATTGTAGTTTTTATTTGAATTTCCCTAATTGCTAGTAATGTTGAACATTTTTTCATGTGGGTTTTTTTTTTTCCATTTGTATTTCTTCTTTGGAAAAATGTCTACTGAAATCTTTTACCCATTTTTTTAACCAGATAGCTTGTCATATTGTTGAGGTGTACCATCTCTTTATATGTCATGGATACCAACCCTTATCAGATATGTGATTTCCAAATATTTTCTCCTGTTGAGTCAGCTGCTTTTTCACCCTTTTGGCAAAGTCCTATGAGGAACAAAAGTGTTTAATTTTGAGGTGGTCCCATTTATCCATTTGTTCTTTTGTTGCTTATACCTTGGGAATAAGGTCCAAGAAGGCATCACCTACCACAAGCTCTCTAAGATATTTCCCAACATTTCTTCTAGTAGTTTTATGATCCTGGCTTTTGTTTTTAGGTCTTTGATCCATTTTGAGTTGATTCTTGTATAGGGAGTGAGATAGGGGTTGGTCCTCTTTCATTCTTTAGGTAATGGATATCCAGTTCACCCAGCACCATTTGTTGAAGAGTCTGTTTTGTCCTGTTAACGTGGCTTTGGTAGGCTTGTTGAAAACCAGTTGGCCACAATGGTGAGCTTTGTAATCTATTTCAAAGTCAGGCACATTGTTCTTTTTTAGAGTGCTTTTGTCTATTCAGGTACACTTTCTCTTCCAGATAAACTTGGTAACTCCCTTTTCTATTTCTGTAAAGTAGGCTGTTGACATTTTGACTGATATTGCATTGAATCTGTAAATCAGTTTGTGTATGATTTATATCTTCATTATATTTAGTCTTCCAGTCCGTGAACATGGAATGTCTTTCCATTTGTTTAGGTCTTCTTTGATTTCTTTTAGCATCATTTTGTTGTTTTCTGCATAAAGATCCTGTATTTCTTTGGTTATATTGATTCCTAGGTTCTTGAGTCTTTTTGTTGCTGTTGTAAATGGAAATCTTTTCCTGATTTCCTCCTCAGATTTTTCAATACTAGTTTTGAGAAACATTACTGAATTTTCCATGCTGATCTTTTATCCTTCTGCTTTCCTGGACTCATTTATTAGCTCAAGTAGCTTTGTCATAGACATTTCAGAAGTCTATAAATACAGGATCAAGTCATGAGAAAATAGTGAGAGTTTTACTTCCATTTTTCCTATTTGGATGCTTTTTTTTTTTTTCTTGTCCAATTGCTCTAGCTAAAACTTCCAGCACAATTTTGAATAACAGTGGTAATGGTGGGCATCCTTGTCTTATTCCTGGCCTTAGAGGGAAAGCTTTCTATCTTTCCCCATTGAGGACAATGTTGGTTGTGGATATTTCATGTATGCCTTTTATCATATTGAGGAATTTTCCTTCTATTCCTAATTTTTGAAATTTTTATATCAAGAAAGGATGGTGGATTTTGTCAAATGCCTTTTCTGCATTGATCAAGATGATCATGTGTTTGTTTTTTTCTTCAATTTGTTAATGTGATATATTATGTTAATTGATTTTCTTATGTTGAACCACCCATGCATCCCAGGAATAAATCCTATTTGGTCATGATGTATCAGTCTTTTGACATGCTGTTGGATTCTATTTGCAAATATTTTGTTTAGAGTTTTTGCATCTATATTTATTAGATTGGTCATAATTTTCTTTTCTTATAGTGTTTTTATCTGGCTTTGGTATTAGAGTCATGTTGGCTTCATAAAACATGTTGAGCAATTTTCCCTACTCTTCAATTATTTTGAAGAGTTTAAACAGAATTGATGTTAATTTACCTGTGAAGCTATCTAGGTCTAGATATGTCTTTGTTGGGAGATTTTTGATAACTGATTCATTCTCTTTAAATATGATTGATTTGTTAATTGATTATATTTCTTGAAGTGTCACTGTAGGTTGTTTGTACATTTCTAGGATTTTGTCCATTTCAACTAGGTTGTCTAGTTTGTTGGCATACAGTTTCTCATCATATCCTCTTAGCATCCTTTTTATTTCTGTGGGGTCAGTTGTAACTTCTTATCTTTCATTTTTTATTTTATTTATTTGCATTTTCTCTCTGTTTTTCTTTGTCATTCAAGTTAAGGGTTTGTCAATTTTATTGATCTCAAAGAAACCCATTTTTGTTTTGTTGATTTTCTTTTTTGGTCTCAATTTCATTTACTTCTGCTCTAATCTTTATTATTTCTTTCCTTCTGCTTGCTTTGGGAATGGTTTGATGGCTTTTTCTAGTTTCTTCAGTTGTTCAATTAGATCTTTGTTTTAGCTCTTTCTTCTTTTTTAATACAGGTGTTTGGGGCTATAAATTTCCCTCTCAGAACTGCCTTCACTGTACTCAATGTTTTGATAACTTGTGTTCTTGTTTTCATTTGTCTCAGTATATTTGATCATTTCTCTTAGAATTTCTTCTTTGACCCACTGATCATTTAGGTGTGTATTGTTCAACTTCCACACATTTGTGAATTTTTTCATCTATTTTATTGATTTCCTGTTTCATTCCATTATAATCTGAGAAAGCACTTTTATAATTTCAAACTTTTTATATTTATTAAGACCTGCATTGTGACCTAACATATAGTCTATCCTGGAGAAAGATCCATGGGCACTTAAATGCATAACCACTGAGTTTGGGTGCAACATTCTTAATATATCTGTTAGGTCTAGCTAATCTATCATATTGTTCTGGTTGTCCCTTTCCTTGCTGATTTTCTGTCTAGTTGTTCTTATCTAATGATGTGAGTGGTGTGTTGAAGTCTCCAACTATAATTGTAGAGATCTTTATTTCTCCCTTAAGTTTTACCAGAGTTTGCCTCATGTATTTTGGGGCACCCTGTTGGGGTGCATAGATATTTATGATTGCTATTTCTTCCCAATGGATTGTCCCTCTCATTAATATATAATGGCCTTCTGTATTTCTTCTATCTACTTTTAATTTCCTCATGTGCACTTCCTTGGTCCACCAGAAGATGGCACTTTTTTGGCAGCCCTCTCAGTTCAAAGCCTAGTCAGAGTGCGCGTTCCCTGCAACATGGACTGAATCAATGTGATGGAGGTTCCTGACTGGAGACTAAGAGCCTCATAATTCAAACTTTCTCAGAGGTAGTTTTCCAACCTTTGCTGGCAGTCTCCTCCCTTTTCCCAGGTAGGAAATAATTCTGCTCCCCTCTGTGACCTAATCAACCAGTCCGAGTAAGTAGAGATGGAGATTGAGAGGGATGAATCACTTTTGTTCCTTGCTGGCTCCCAAACCAAACAATGCAGCAGCCCCACCCGGCCTGGAAGGGTCATGGGACTTGGCAGACCAAATTTGAGGGTCAAATGTGAGTCAGGGGAAGCGGATTTGGTTCAATGGATAGGGCGCCCATCTACCACATGGGAGGTCCAAGGTTCAAACCCAGGGCCTCCTGACCCATGTGGGGAGCTGGCCCACACACAGTGCTGATACATGCAAGGAGTGCCATGCCATACAGGGGTATCCCCCGCATAGGGGAGCCCCACAAGGAGTGTGCCCTGCAAGGAGAGCCGCCCAGCACGACAAAATTTCAGCCTGCCCAAGAATGGCGCCACACACACAAGAGCTGATGTAGCAAGATGACACAACAAAAAGAAACACAGATTCCTGGTGCCACTGGCAAGAATACAAGTGAACACAGAAGAACACACAGTGAATGGACAGAGAGAGCAGACAACTTGGGGGGGGAGGTGCGGGGAAGGGGAGAGAAATAAATAAAAAATAAATCTTAAAAAAACAGAACGTGAGTCAGTCTTAAGCTATGGTCCTCTCTCTCCCCTTTCCTGGGGGGGGTGGGGGGGTGGGGTGAATCCCTGAGGCCTCCTTCGTCTGTAGCCACCAACTCTAAGGCCTGAGAATTCAAAAGTGTCTCCAGGGTGGGGAAGGATGTGGCTTTTTTTTTTTTTTTTTTTTTTTAATTTTTTTATTTTTTATTGACTTTGTAATATTACATTAAAAATATATATGTGAGGTCCCATTCAACCCCACCCCCCCACCCCCCCCCTCCCCCCCCCAACAACACTCGTTCCCATCATCATGACACATCCATTGGATTTGGTAAGTACATCTTTGGGCACCTCTGCACCTCATATACATTGGTTCACATCATGGCCCATACTCTCCTCTATTCCATCATGTAGGCCCTGTGAGGATTTACAATGTCCGGTGATTACCTCTGAAGCACCATCCAGGGCAGCTCCATGTCCTGAAGACGCCTCCACCTCTCATCTCTTCCTGCCTTTCCCCATACCCTTTGTCCATTATGTCCACTTTTCCCAATCCAATGCCACCTCTTCTATGTGGACACTGGATTGGTTGTGTCCATTGCACCTTTATGTCAAGAGGAGGCTCAGATTCCACCTGGATGCTGGATGCAATCCTCCCCTTTTCAGTTGTAATCACTCTAGGCTCCATGGTGTGGTGGTTGTCCTTCTTCACCTCCATCTTAGCTGAGTGTGGTAAGTCCAATAAATCAGATTGTAGGTGCTGGAGTCTGTTGAGGCTCAGGATCTGGCTATCACATTGTCAGTCCAGAGATTCAAATCCCCTAAATATATCTTAAACCCCAACATTAACTGCACCTCCAGCTGGATGTGGCTTTTAATTCAGTTTTGCCATCATGACTTTTCTTTTGTCCCTCTCACTTCTGGGCAATGCCCAGCCTTCCCCTGGTGTCCAAAACCCTAGAAGATTTTTTCCTATGATGTTTTTGTCTGCCCTCTAGCTATTTTTCTGGGAGAGAAAAGGATAATCTTATTTTTATAAGGACAACTAGTTTATAAATATGTGACATGATCAATAGGTTTTACGAGAAAATGTCCAAGTATCTGAAATTTAGGTAGATGACTTTCTACAATGTGCATGGTGATGTATCATTTATAATCTCACTTCTAACCAAGGAAGCCAGAAAAGAATTGTAATTGGAACACCTATGCTCTATCATCAACTATAAACAGAAATAAAATGAGCATTTTTCATGTACAATCCTTGGTAACAACTAAATGAGGCTTTAGGCTCTGACAAATATACTTCCTTTACTATATGAAAAAAAAATCAGGGTGTGTAATTAGCTCTTTTCCTATTAAAAATATTACATTTCCAAATTGCAGTAACACTACTTAAAAAATGCCACAATTTAGTAAAAAGGAGATGGGGTGCCAGGCTATCTCACTATTATCATCATATTTATCTTTCTGTAATACTTTATGCAATCATTAAAAGTAAGGTAACAGTAATATTTTAGCCATCCAAATAACTAGAAGATTTCTATTACTTGGTTATGAAACTTTTCCTTGGATGATTGGTTGACAAAATCCAAAGGATAATTCTAGGTCCTAAAGAATTAAACTTGGGTCTATTTTTATGAGGTGGGACCAATTGGAAACCATCCTTTTGCTTGTTCCAGTGAAATTGGAAATGAAAAGAATGTGTGTCATAAGAGGGACAAGTGTCATGAAGCCCATCTGAATTACACTTCATACCCTGCTTTATAACCTAATGTTCAGCTATATCCATTTTCCTGGCAGAATTGCACCCATCAAAAACAAGTTATTGACACTTATATCTCATATATAAATCAAATCAGACAGACAGAGCAAAGAAGGTGTTTTCAGAGAGATTGGATGATGGAGTCGAATAATGTATTTGTTTTTCACCTCTAGGATATAACTTTAATACTATCCTGAAACAATGACATAAAATCATTCCAATTAAATGGTCTTAAAATAAGATATAAAGCATATTCAGGTGATCTCATTCTGTCTGGTGTGTCAAGAGTTGACAGCACAAAATTGAGCAGAAATAGTTTAAATTTAGCAGTCTTCACATATGTGTACAAGGACTGAGAGCAGAAATTGGATTTGCTTCAGTGGAGTCAATTAAGAAAGACTCAACAAGGAAAGGCTGAAGTGCATTGACAGGGCACTGGGAATTCTGCAAGTATTGACTGGCACAGGCTTGGGTACAAATTAAGCAGGCATTCTGGTTTCTGACATTAGTTTTCTTCAACTGAGAAATTACACTAATAGGTAAATGATGATGATGACAATAATAATAATAATAGGCAAATGGAATGAAGAGACATTCATAAGTGATCACCAGACAGTCATGTCAATTTTACTAGCATTTTAAAGGTCTTCTGTCACATGGTTTATTTCATCCAGTCCTTCTGCTGGGACTGTAGTCATCAGCCTCATTCCATTACTTGGTGCTGTTTACATATTTCCTCTGCTCTAAAGAATTGAGAGAAAGCTAAGAAGAAAGGAAAGTGTTTTCTTTACCGTATATATAACAAATTATTTAGCCTCCTCTGACTTACTTGACGTGTCACTCATCCTCCTTCCTTTACAAATCAGCTCTGAGATTTCAAATGTTGGACAGGAGTCATTATCATTATCAAATATTTACCATGAAATGAAAATCCAGGAGAGGCTGTAGTGGGGAGCATACATTAATCAAAACAAATCAATACTCAAGTCTGCTCCTTGATGCTGATTTCATTAAACTCTGCTAGATTAGGAAAGATCTCTCATAAAGAAAAATCTAAAATACAATTGCATTTTAAGGATTTGGGGAACTTAGAATACACACCCAAATTCTACATGCTTTGGAAGGAATCAAATAGAAGTAAAGCTAAAAGTATGCCATTTTTATTCTCCCTACTCGCTGTTATGCTCTATTTTCTCCATAAAGAAAATATTAAAATTGGACATATTGGTATGGTTCTTAAAACAGACCATTTCAGAGAAGCATTAAATATAAAAATATTAATAATCTTGTTTCACAATAATTGTATGTTGTCTCAGCAAAATATCATTTTCCAAATTTTTTTTACAAACAATTGAAATCCACGCCATTGCTTTGTAAAGAAGATCAATATTCTATTCACTTAGCAAGAAATAAATAAGATGCACAGGTTGATGAGAAAATTAACTCAAAGCTACATGGCCTGGATAATATGCAATTAAGACTCTATTTAGCATTGGACTTTGAAATATTGTGGTAAAAATACTCAGTCTAGCAAATTTCCAGTACCCAGCAAAGAGTCTTTATTAATCTGTGGAAGGAATATTTTTAAATGTTTAAATTTTGTATTTTGTTTATACAATTTAGAAAATCAGAAAAGATTGTGCATCTTACATGTTACTCTGCATTTATGGCTTTATTCTAAATGTGTACTCTACAACCAACATTCCACTCCTAACATTTAGAAGCAAACACTTCTCTAAACAATGTTGAAGCCCGTGCAGCTGAGAAATCCTTAAGGTTTTCATTACTCTGCTCAGGAGTCTGATTTTGTTCCTGAGAGTTGTTTAGCCAGATATTCACAGGAGAGAGAATTTTTCTCCTACAAAAAGGAGCAGTAGAACCATTAAACCACCAACCTTGGATATTTCTGGTTTTTTATCATGAAGGAAAGGATAAAGGGTTGTATGTTAAAGTTCTTGTATCTTAAAGTTCTTACATAGTCTTTACTATCTCGAATATTTTTCAGGCAGTATATGTAGGTCTTCTTTTTTTTAAAAATAAAAATAATATTCACATACCATACAATCCATTCAAAATATACAATCAGTGGTTCTCTATATAATCATAGAGTTGTGCATTCATCACCATAGTCAACATGAGAATATTCTCGTTGTTCCAAAAGGAAAAATCCCACCCTACTTAAACTCCCTAATTACTTTGCTTAACATTGGTATGGTACCTTTATTAAAATTGGTCAAAGAATATTACAATCTTACTGTTAACTATAGCCCCTAGCGTGCATTAGTTGTTTTTCCCCATATACCACCCTATTATTTACCCTTTGTAACAGTGATGTACATTTGTTCTAATTCACGGAAGAACCTTCTTATATTTGTACTATTAATCATATTGAACATTTTTAGATTAAAATTAATCACATTTGTCTCATTCAAGGCCATTTATCCATGAAGAAAAATCCCTTAAGTGAATCAAGTGGGGAATTTGTTACAAAATTTCATAGTTATTACGTGGAACCTAAACAGAAAGTGTGGTCACAAAAGGCAGATTGAGGTGGAACTAGGAATGAGAAATTCAGGAAGGAAGATTATTTTCTCCATCTCTTGAGAACTTTTTGCATGTTCTCTAGTCCATACTCCTTGCCAACCTCATCATTCCCTGCTTTCCTTCCTAGTGTCAGGAAAGAACAGTAGTTGTTCTGGCTCTACGTAACTTTCAAATCAGGTAGCCAAATTAACTGACAAGGGCAGGAGTGGCAATTTCAAATGACTGCAGATATCATGCAGGTGACAAAGAGCACAGATTAGAAGCATGACCTGAAATCAGCCCCAGCTGCTTCTTACCATATGGTAAAGAAGAAATCCAGGTTGCCAGAATTTTTGTTCAAGAGAACCTAGGATTCCTAAATTTTTGTGTCATATTTCCCATTTTAAAAATATTGGCAACTAGGTCAATTTTTAAACAACAGTTTTCAAATGAAAGTAAAAAGGTCCAGGAGCCAACAAAAATCAGTGAGAATTGGATCTGTGAATGAGTGGCCTACTAGTCAAAAGCAAATGTCATGAAGAATACAGCTACCTCCAGAGACAAAGTAAGGAAAGTACAGGGAAGAAACACCAAGACTATCTTCTCCTCCACCATCCCACCTACTACTAGTACTTTTCATTGGCTAAACTCATGCAGACTATTCATCAAAAGAACCTAGGTGGCAAATTAATCATATTTTGATCTGCTAGGTCAGGGAGTGGAGCAGAGAAGGAAAAATAATTGATTTGGAAGGGTAAAGATAGGAGAATGAATACATTATTTGTAGGACAGAGCATTTTTTTTAGATGGTTGGATGAATGGATGGATGGATGCATGGGTGGAAGAACTGATTTATAAATGAATGAATAAATCAAATAATGATGTAATGAATTGATTAAGAAATTAGACACTTCATGCAACCTTTTCAGGTTTACATAGTAGCTATATTATTTCCTAATGTGTCTTGAATCAATTTCTCAACCTCAGTTACAACTGTAAAAAGAGAGTAATAGCACTTATGTCTTAGGTTGTTTTAAAGAGTAAATAACGTAGTATGTGTGAAGTTCTTGGATCCCAGCCTGGTAGATAAAAAGCATCTGTTAATTATTAGTTACTATAATTACTTGCTCTGTTTTACTTCACCAAACTCTTATTCTGGGCTGGTCTATTGATACAGCATAGAGTCAGATATTTGGAAGGATGAAACACAATCACAGGTACAAAATAGATGATGTTTCTGAATGTGAGACAAAAAGCGGGTAGAGACACTATTATTGCAATACCTATACAGCGTCACTGGATATGGGGCACTTGTGATACATTAGAGAGGAACAATATTTGGGCATCACCTCATAATTCAAAATCAAAGTTGCAAGAACCTTTAAAAGTCAATTAGATAAACTACTGTTAATGCATTTTGTTAAATAGAAATATATCTGAAAGGACTGAAAATGTTTTCTGTACATGATCAGCAGCAATTTATATACCAGAATCTTTGCATATTTTATAATTGCCCCACCTATATGAGAGAAGAAGTTTTAATTTGTTAAATGCTGCCCAAGCAATATACCAGAAATAAGTTGGCTTTATAATAGAAATTTATTTGGGGTAAAAACTTACAATTCTGAGGCTTTGAAAATGTCCAAATCAAAGCATCATCAGGGATGCTTTCTCACAATCTCAAAAGATTGGCTCCTGACAAATCCTGGACTCCTGCAATGTGGCAAGGCAAAATGGTAGGTCTGCTTGTCTCACTTTACTTCGCCTGCAGGCTTACTTTCTCCCCAAATTCAGCTGTGGGCAATCAGGCACAATGGTGTGTCTCTACCCTCTCCTGTGGTATATGTCTCTTCAGTTTCCTGCTGCTCCTTAATTCCAGCCTCTGGCCTCTCTCTCAGTCCCTAGAGGTTTCTCTGTCTTTCTGCAACTGTAGGCAATCTTCTCAAACATGGCAGGGTAAAAAATGACAACTCTCCTCATCTCTCTTCCATTTGTATAGTACTCCAGTGAGAAGATTAGGACCCACCTCGACCCCCACAATCTAATCAAAGGCCCTTAACTAAAACAATCTAATTAAAGTGACCTAATCAAAAGGACCCTTAACTGAATCTAACCAAAAAGTCACACATAAATAGGTTACAAGCACAGGAATGGGTTAGCTTAAGAACATGATTTTCTGGGGTCCACAAAAGACTCAAACCAGGACAGAAGAGAATGTTCTAAAAGTGAAACTAAGAAAATATAGAGAAAAGGAAAATGAGCTTGTTATTACTCACAGAAGTTCTAGCCAATCAACCCACAAATTACTTTTCCCCCCTCAAAACTATGTTCTCAAGATGAACATCCTCCCCACATATGCAAAGAACTAAACTAGGAGAATGATTAAAACCTGAACTAAGGCTCATTTAGTTACTAACAGTACAGACACTTGAACCAAAATGGTCAATGGAGTCAGAAACAAGATCTAATCATAAAGTCAAGGCCCTTGATTAGAATTGGCTGAGATAAAATGAGATTTTACTAGGCATGAGGTCTGTCTTTGTAGACACCAGAGGCTAAAGAGAAAGTGTAACAAATTGTGCTCAGGTCAGTGTAATACATAGATACTGAACCCTCTGCAGCGTATCTTTGTATACCAAAGACAGAGCACAAAAGAAGTAAGAATCTCCCACTTAATAGTGTGTCTAAGACATGAATATGTTAATATAATGAGGTTAAAATAAAATAACAGTGGGAGCAAACCTGACAGAAGACAGGGTTAGGGATCCAATAGTTATATTGTTACTGTTTAAAATTTTAGTATGTGGCTTATTAATAGTGTTGATTTAAGACTTCTCAATTCCTTTGTGTACAAAGTCTCTTCCTGAAGAACTCTATTCAGATGTATTAAAATAGAGAAAACAGATCTATGTGCATCTACTAATCCAGTTGATTGACAAGAATACTCAGAATTCCAGACCTCCAGTTATTCAGATGAAAATCACGTAACTTGGACTGAAGAGAATGCTTTTGTTTGTTTTTGTTTGTTTGTTTTAATGAATAGCTGTTTACAAGTAAAAAGTGTCATATTGTGGTTCCATAAGTGCATCTAATTCAGTGTTTCTCAATGCTGGCTAAAAATTAGAATGATCTGAGAAGCTTAAAAAATTAATTATGCTAGAGTTTACTCAAGATCAAATTAAAAGTATCTCTGTTAGTGGAACTCAGGAATTAGTATTTTTTTTAAATGTCCTCTGATGATTACAATGTGAAGCCCAAGTAAATACCCTTCTAGATTGATGCACACTTCATTCTTGGACATGTCTAGTCCTAGAACACATTATACTTATAAGACACAATTTAATAGGATAAGCTGCAGTGTAGCTTTGCTACTGGGAATATAACTAAAAACCTGATTTTCACAGGGATAAATAGAGCAAATACAATCAAAGTCAAGTATTTTAGAAATAAGGAAAGTTATATTAGATATGAATGATTTCTTCAGAGAATTTAGGAAATTTAAGAAGTGAAAAAGAGCGTCTATTCTTAGACATAATAGAACATCTCATATAGAAGCTATTTTAAAGTTCCTTGGCTCACTGTATCCCTACCAACCGTGCTTATAATAAAAATGAGAAAATGGAGTTCCAATGAAGGAAAGTGACTAGCTGAAACTCATGGATTTATGTAAGAAAGAGAAGTGTTTAGTTCTTTCTCTTGACATTGAAACCAGTCAATGCTATATTTTAAATCACACATTTCATGATAAAAATGTTGGGTTCAGATTTTTGGAGGGAGGGGATGGTGCATCATTTTGGTTACACTGGAAACTGTTTCTCAGAATCTCCTTTCCACGTCATCTGGATTAGAGTTGGCCAAAAGGGAAGATGGGTGAGGTTATACAGGCAGGGTTAACGCAAACCCGTGACTGGGAATAGTTGAGGTCAGATGCAATGATAGATGCATACATGCTGGACAGTTTCAGCTTGTTCTCTCCCTCCTCATTTTGTATTTCTATTTTGCCGTAACTTCTGGTCCTATTGCCCATCAGCAACCACAGGCCACTGGGAACTCAGAGACAGTAGCTTTGCAGAACCAACAGCCTTTGGTGGAATTTCTCATCATTTCTGCCTATAAATCTCACCCTGGCTGCAAGTTCTGCTCTGTCCACTCAAACTAATGCTCTAGATGTACCCGTTAGTGACTTTTTCCCAATTTTTCAACTACTCTTTATGGACCATTGCTTCCCTAGTGTCTTCCAGGAATGTATAGGGGGCATATAATAGATCCCTTATTCTTTTAGTCTCATAGTGGTTCACTCTCCTGAGTAATGTCTCATTGATATCAGGGGTTAATAGTATAGAAGTACTTTGGACTTCTCAAGTGAGGTTATAAACCCAAGGTGACAGGAATGGCAATAATATTCATTTTCAAAATGCTAAAATTTTACAAAGTGGGTCTTTATAGTTGCTAATTAATTCCTAGTTTACAAAGAAAAAGGCATGTTCAATTCAGAAATAAAGCAGCCTCAATTCAGAGAAATGAAGGCAACTCTACCAAGTCACTGCTGCCCACGGCTCCCACTCCAGGCTCATCTGACTCCCCTACAGACAGTCCTCAGATGAATGCTGACACTGTTGTGAAATTCTGCTAATTATACAAGCCATTTTTGAAATATTCATTTGGATTACTTTACAGAGATGGATATTAATGACTTGCTAGCTTTGAAAAAAAGAAAAGATTTTCTTTGATCTCAGAGAGATCTGTCCTGCTTTGGTTAAGAAAAAGTGGACTGGAGAGAAAGAAGCCTGGGTATTTCCTATTAATTCAAGTAATTATGGTAAAGTTATATATATATATATATGGGGGGGATAAGCTTAAAGATACTGAGTGAGTGGTTGTAATTATCCTTTCAAGAGTCCTTCTGAAAATCATATTAAGCCACAAATGTATAGATCTGACTGACTGTATATAGTTACATTCTCAAAAGTTGGAAAAATGCAGAACATTATAACAAGCAAAATTCAGGAAGTCCTTAGGCACTGTAAGGGGAACTTTGAGGAGAAACTGGAGCTATTCACATGTTAAAGGACCAGTAATATTTAGTAGTGAATTAGTGAAGAATAGAATTCTACAGTTATTCAGAGTCTAAAATTGCTAATAACAGCATGTGTTTTTGTTTTCCGGCTGCTGAAACAAATGCTGTACAATGGGTTGGCTTGAACAACAGGAGCTTATTGGATCATGGTTTTGAAGCTAGAAGAAGTTCAAAGTCAAGGCGTCAGCAAGACAATACTTTCTCCCTGAAAACTGTAGCTTTCTGGGGCTGGTAACTGGCCATCCTTGGCCCTTGGCTTTTCCCTCACATGGCAACACACACTGTGGTGTCTTCTTTCTCTTCCTGGTTCCACTGATTTCTGGCTTCTCGCTTATCACTATGACTTTCTCTTTCTGTGATCTTCTCTATAAGCCTTCAGTAATAGGATTTAAGACCCATCCTGATTCAATTGGGTAACATCTTATGTGAAGTGACCTCATCAGAAGGTCTTATTTACAATAGGTTCACACACACAGGAACAGATTAAGATTAAGAATATGTTTTAAGAGGAACATAATGCCAAGCCACTACAGCATGATTCTCCAGTTTTATTATTCGAAGTATTACTTTCAGGTCCTTGCTAGCAATTAAGATTCCTGAACCTTATTCTCTGGATATTTTGATTCAGTGAATATGGGGCGCGGCCTGTATTAGTTATCTGTGTTATGCTGCATAACAAACTACCTCCAAATTTAGCAGCATAAAAGTAACAAGCATTTATTAACTCATACATTTTCTGAGGTCAGAAATCCAGGAGCAACTTGGCAGGGTGTTTATGGCCTGGGGTTTCTCATATGACTGAAGTTTAGCTGCTATCTGAGGTTACATCATTGGAAGAACTGACTGGGGCTGGAGTAATATCTTCCAAGACATCTCACACACGCCGCAGAAAGCAGAAGGGCTCAGTCCACATTAACACAGAAGGCCTCAGTTTCTTGTCACATGGACCTTTTAAATAGATTCCTCTACATGGCGGCTTACTTCCTCTAACATGACTGATCCAAGAGAGAAATTGAGTGTCGAGACAGATGCTATAGTGTCTTTTACATCCTATTCTCAGAAGTGACCTACCATCATTTCTGCCATATTCTATTGGTCCACACAGTCCAACCCTGAACAATGTGGGAGAGGACTAAATAAGAGTGTGAATCTCAGGATGCAGGGATCATTGGAGCCTATCTAGGAATCAAGCTTTAGTGAAAACCTATGAGAATCCATTTTCATGTGGCTTGTAGACCATGATTTCAGAAATGAGTGTTCCATAGTCATGACGGTAAAAAATAAATGTACATTTATTCATTAATTCATTAAATCAACAAAAAATGCCATTTTCTGAGATGATTTATAGTGAAAGTTGCTTCATACTGGGACAAGAAGCTTTTGAAATCTGTCTGAACACTTCACAGAGATTCTGTCAAAGACTTGAATAGAATACGAGAAAGACAAGGAAGCTGACATAAATTCCCACTCGGCAATTTCGAAGTGTCCTTGTTGCAAGCAATGATTTGGTAATTCCTGAAAGCTTGAAGACTTTCAGGAAAGCATTTATGAATCTTGCAGACCGTAAGATTTCCGGTCCTTGAAAAGTAGAGCTACAATGCCCAAGGTCTTCTGAAGAAGGTATTCGATAAAGGAGGTATAGACAAAGCCGAAAGAACGTGGCTGAAGCACTGACTGCCAGATCAGACACAATTTCCCAATGTATTCCAATTGCTAAAACCCAAAACAGTGAGGAGAACAAAGAAGCTTCCAAAGTTGACAATAAAGGGAGATTCAGAACAACTGTAGTGGTAGGAAAATACCCACTAGGAATTTGGTGGCCAATACAGATGGGAACTTAACCCATCACATAAAAGCTGGCTTGCCAGACAAAGGAAGCTGGCAGCCTCCTGTAAGACTCTAAAGAGTAGTATTTAAGTCCAAGATTTTGACATTTTACTTGTTTCAGGTTTGTTTTCTGGCATTTGGTGATCTCTTCAAACCCTTCACTTTGATCAGTGATGCCAAGAATTAGAATCCCTAGTCTAATGGAAAGATACAAGGAATGAGTCTTTAGCATTGGCCAACAGGTTTTTATACTTAGGCTCCTAAGTAAAACACTTTTCAGTATAAATCAATCAATCAGAGAGAAGTCCCAGAAGTATGTATTTGGATTGACAAAACCCTCACTATTATGTGCCCATCAACACCAAATTTTAGGCAACTCGGAAGCAGTAGTCATGGTTTTATAAACTTTATAACAACTTTAATGTTTTTTATATGTCCAGGATAAGCAGTGAAAAGATACTGATTTTCTTCTCCAATAGCCAAAAAATACAGGATCCTGAAAGGACCTTGAGTTAGAAATTCATGGGCTTTTAGAATTTAGTGTTTACTACTTAGAAGAGAATTTAATATTTAGAATTAAGAATATTAAATTTAGCATTTAGAATTTAATATTTGGGACACAGAACCTTTATAATATTTAAAATAACTTGCAACAGTCTCCAGAAGACAATGCGGGCACATCACATCATGCCAGAGTGGTTTGTGAGCACTTGGGTAAAGCATAATGAGAAGACACAAAGATTAGGGTATTAGCAAATATGAAAAACAAAACCTCTGCATAGAGGGAATCAAAGATTCTTTTTTCAAACTAAAAATTTAGTTTGAATTGATCACAGCCGAAGTTAGTTAACATATTTATGAATGGGAGAGTATATGACCAGGTTTAAGGGCAATGGAAAAACTACCTTTACCCAGTGAGTACTGAGATTTCATTCTGACAGCGCCAGTGTCAGTGTCCACCTGGAGAAGGAAAAAAAGCCAAGAATTTGTATGAATATGAAGTAGGGCAATGATGACAGAAAGAGTATTTCTTTAAAATATATAATGGAGGACTAAAATTCAGAGGTTAACACATATTTCCCTAGGTCATGAATCATTCATTAATCCAAATGTAAAACATGCACTGGGTAAAATCAAGAGTCCTCACAGTGAGAGATTAGGAAATGGTCACCAGAGTGCATTGTTCTTCAGAGATCTGAGATCAACATGGCTGTCAACCTTGGTCCACAGTTGGGTGAACAAGAAAGTGGCCTTTTATACTAATATCCAATGTCCAAAATGTTGTTGGCCAAATAAAACTAACAAGTAACACTCCATAGTGTGAAATTCCACATGTTGTAATGTTTGCCTTGCTGTCACCTTCCCCACCAAGCAAGGATATCTGCCAGCTGGTATTCTAGGGTAGTTTGCTTTTGCTCACGTTCTTAGTCCCTTGATTTTTCATGCCTATTTCCTGACATTTCTGAGATCTATGGTAATAAACTAAGTCTGACAATTTTCAAGTTCTTTCCCACACCTAGACTTCAGACAATACTCTATTCTTTTAAAAATAATCTCTAAAAACAGAAACTAAAAATATATCAGTTTAAAATTGAAAGGAGGCTTGATATCAGAGTATAAGCCAGCTTCTGATCCTTGAAGCCGATCTCCTGCGTTCTTCTCAGTTAACCACTGTTAAACTGGCAGTCCGTCATGTCGGGGAACATGAATTCCAAAAAAAAAGGTAAATTCAGCGTTAGAAATTCTTCTTATACTAAGTCAAAATTTGTTTTCCTGAAACTTTTGAATGTAGATTTTAATTTTCAAAATCAAGATTAAAATGAACTTTTACCTATTTGATATTAGCTATCACATTTTCATTGTGTCTTCATTAATCCAAGCTAAACATTTTTAATTCCTTCAAAATATATTCAAATAACATGGATTAGAAAGCTTTTCTTACCCCCTTTTTTTAGGTGCATGTGTATACGCATGTGTTCTCATAAATTTTCTATTGCTATATAGCCATTTTTTAAAACTTTTCCAAATACTTTAAAACATGTTCAGTCCTCTATTCTATCAACTATTACTCCTAATTTTACATATTTATAAATGTGATGGATATCCCTTCTTTATCTGTACTACTGAAACATCGACCATGGCTTCAATAGGCTTTTAGCATTGATCTTTAATCTTATTACCTTTCTGGCTATCTAATATCTTGTTTACTTAATTCTCTCAACTATCTGTTGGAATTCTTATTCCAATATTAGAGAAGCAAAAAGAGAGCTGGAACAGTGATATATCTATCAAAGCAGTAATGTGTTAGGAGCCAGCTCCTACTGGGTCATGAGAGGTGATGGTGCACATCGTTTCTCAGTTCTATAGTCAGTGACATCATGTTGGTAGTTTGAAACAGGCCATGGTAAGATTTGTTACTTTTTTGCTTGCTTTGTTATTACTTACAATTTTTGTTGTTGTTGTTGTTCTGGAGAACCAGGTTTAACAGCACACCATTGGTCAAGGGCACAGTCAGTAAGAAGCAGAATCAGGTCTCACCCTATTAATATCTTCCTTCTATTTCCATTTTCAGAATCTTTCTAACATCTGACCCTATAATTCTAAAATCATATTTTCTGAGATCAGACGAGATCAGGCACATTCAGGGTGGTATGGCCAGAGACTAAAACCAGATTTTGATGGTGACTAAAGGACAGAGACCATGAATGCCATGGGAAGGTAGATTTGCTGAGATACCACTAAAAGGGAAAACTTTGAAGGACAGAAATACTGGAAGCCTCATTTATTTCATATTTTGCTCTTTTCTTCCTATTAAAATGGTATCATATTGAGAGTCATTTTGGTTCATTATCAAATATTAATGTAGAAATACTTTTCTATTTTTTTTTGTAACAAGACTTTTCATTAAATATGTTTTATTGGCAACGTACCCTTAAACAATGGCACTTGTGCCCATGGAATTTCAGTGTATTTTGTAGAACCAAACTCAAATCCATATAGTTCTCTGTTTCTCTTTGGTTTTTTCAAAACTAAATTACATTTGTCATACTCCAAAAAGTAGCAAAGATTTGCCCAGTGGAAAATAAAATAGAAAGTTCTTAGGATCAATTGGTATGCTATGAAAAGCGTTGAGGCTGACTCTTTTGGACAAGGTGTTCTCCACGGTATGTCTTACAGAAGTGGAAATGTGGTGTGAGGCACAACAAAGAGGTGTTTTACATGCTGGGAAGAAATTCTGACAAGTAAAACTTTTGAAAGATAATCATAGCTCTAATTTTCTAACTTGACAACAGAGTGTCTATGTTTTGTAAAGCCTGGGGAGAAAGGGACTGAGAAATAAAATACTTTCTTCTTGTTGTCTTAAAAAAATATCTTTCAGGGGAAAAAAATAGTTCTCACCTTTGAATGCCTATTTTCCCCTTCCTCCTCCCTCTCCTCTCTCCTCCACTCATTCTTCATTTGACAGATATCAGCCATATGATAATACTGTTCTTCACAGCAATGTGCAGTCTTTGTTTCCACTGGAGAGGCCCAGTAGGCAGAAATTTGGATTTGTTATTAAAGGCAAACTAACATCCCCTAAAGATTTTCAAAACACTTCATGCCAGAATGTGGTATGATAAATCATTCCCATTTCCCAAAATGGAATGCATGTGGCATAACAAAAGAGAGAACATTTCAGCAAATACAAGAATTAATGGGAATTAATGCAATTTATTCTGCAGAGTCTCATAGGCTATGTATGGATTTGATACATAATTTTGTAGAAGGTAGACTGTGCAAACTATTCAGAACTCAGCTTTAAGACCACTGACCTAAAAAAGAGAGTAAAACAAGGAAGGCATTTGAAGGGGAACAAAAGCATCCTTTTAATATGTATCTTGTATTTAAACTGGGCACAATTTTCATCATTGGGAATGTGCCTTATTATTGCAGTTTCCTGAGATGTTCGATCAAATTATTAATAAAACTCTGTCAAGTTACTATATAAAATAAAAGCATCACTTTCTTTAAAATAAATTCTCAAATACTGAATACACATTGAATATATACTATCAACACTGCACAAGGTTTCAAATGATCATGATTATTACCGAATAGCATCAGAAGACAGAGACTCTGCTAATCACATGCAGAGACACCCTCAAACCACTTAAGTTTGGGTTTCTTTTTTCACACAACATTTTAAAATTAGGGTTTTTAGAACAAACAGCCAATAAATATTCAATTTTAAAAAATGTTCACATACAAATTAACATGACTCATCAGAGTGTTTAAAATAGGACGTATAGTTGGAAGGGGTTTTCTTTATGATGGGAACTTTTCATCAGCCCTCTATATCAAAAGGACACATGCTGCCATGTGTCCTCAAATGGACACATCCATATAAGTCTCTATAGGACTGTTTTTTTATGTTTAATTTTATTATAGGATGGTTTTTTGATAATGCCAACCACATGACACTATGCTAAGTGTAAAGAAAAGAATTTTATCATTTAAAAATTGAGAATAGTTTTGGTATTTTGTTATACAACATTCTCCTTGAGCAGAAAGCTGGGTTCTAAGAACTTAAGTGACTTCTGTAAGGTCACACTGAGCAATTTTGAACTAGCATGCAGGTCTCCCATCTCCTAGACAGGCACTTGGTCTACTCAGTCATAAAAAGAACTAAAAATGTTTCAAATTTGGCAAATATTGATTACATGAAAATGAGTCACATGAGCACAAACTACTTACTACATGATCTCTTATTACTTATTTTAATTTTTGCTACTATCATATATACTGATCATGTGTTTCACAGAGAGGTACAATACTTACTTTTACATACTACTAAAATTCTACATACTGTGAAATGTTAAATACCACAATTTTATATCAAAATAATGGGTCATATCTAGATACATTTTTGAAAAAGGACAGATGTGCTTGGTATGTGTGATGCAACAAGTGTGAAAATACTTTCGTAGAAGATGTTTTCTGTTAGCAGTGTGAGTAGCAGCAGGAATACTTAAAATTTAACAACTGTGATCTTATTAGGGCAAGAGAAAAGTGATTCTGTAAACAACATTAGAATTACTTCAGATTTGTAATCAAAATGGTTCTATGATTTGTCTTTCACTACTCACAGATAATTGTAAATTCTAGTTTTATAAGCCCAAGCCATTTTACATTTGCTTTTCCAAAATTTATTAAATTAGAATTTTTTAATCCTTTACATGCAATAAATAAATAATGGGTCATATACTTTTATCTCATTTGATCTGTTCATACTAATCTGTAACCCACCATGATTATGGGAAATCCCTTAGGATTGAGGTAAGGGGATTGTGTGCCAAATTTTCCATTTTAGAACTCTGTTATAAAGAAATGATATGAACCATATGTTTCTGAGAATGGAGAGATGAGTAGAGATATAGGAAAAATATTCTGTTGCTGACAATACCTTTTCTACTCCTTACACTATCTTGCTTTACCTTTCTTTGATGGGAAAAGGAATTTAAAATTTTGTTTATTCACATCAATTTATATCACTATCAGTCCAATTCAACTCTCAAGTGCTAAGAAGGGGTGTGAACCCTGACATCTCTTCATGTAAGAATCATTCTTTGCAAACAATAATTAAACATGGAAAGGAGAAAGAAACATGACTCTTTTAGTAGGAATTTCTGAAAACACTGACCAGTCAGCAGGGAAAATAAGCAATCTGCAGAATCGCACACATACCCAAATAAGCAGGTGACTACCTGTGGGACCAAATTCTGTTTGGAAATCCACTTTCTTATATAGGCCTGCATTCATGACATGGGAAGTTGTTCTGGGTCCCAGAACACATTTCTTATTGCCTGAGTTGCCTTAAACAAGTGGCTTTCTTCTAAATATTTGTAAACTTCCTTGTTCTGTAAGAAGTTTGGAAAGCATTAGCCATTTAATTTTTGTGGTGTCTTATAGACCCATTGATATTAAAATGGCCTATGTGGTTAGGTTTTGATAATTTGTTATCTGTAGTTTGTTGCATTTTGTTAATTTTGTTGGTTGGTTCCACAGTGTTCTCATTTTTTAAACCTTTTTTTCATGTTAGTATTTCCTGAGATGGTTGACACTTTCTGTTACATCATATGAATTTGAACATAATAATGTATTTTAGAATCAATTTTATCACTATCTTTTTTACTTTCTAAATATATAGAGGGGCAGGAAAAAGAGAACTAGAAGGAAGAAAATAGAGAGTGGTGAATCCCAAACCACTTAACTAATTTTATCTGGGTTTGATGAAGAGGATGCTCACTAGCTGAAGGTAATTTAGTTATAGATGACAACAGAGGTTTCTCATTTCAGGAGAGCAGGATTTTCTTCTACCTTCACACTAAAATGTAGCGTGCAATACACTAAGACATTTGATAAAATGAAACTTGCGGGATTTCTAACCTCTAATTTTAGTCATCAAATTTAATATTTTTTTATAATTTTTCAATTAAATATCTTTCTCTAATATTGTGTTTAGAGTATGAACTATTGAGGTACTATAGGCTAGAAAATTCTTGACTACTAAGTAAGCTCTATTTATTGTTCTTTAATTAATTGGGTGGAACTTAATAAGAGATATTGAATACCAACACTGGATCCTGTCTTTGTATAAAATTTCATAGCCATAATATCCAGGCTAGTGTGGTGCAACAGTGCTCATGTATCAAACTACACATATTTGAATACCAGCCTTATCATTTACCAAAAGTGTAATTTTGGGAATATTATTAACCTCTGCTCTCTCCAAGTTTCTTCATTTATAAAGTGGAAATAATAATAATTTTGATATCATAAATTTTTTTTTGAGAATGCAATGAGATATTACATTTAAATACTTCATCATAGTGCCTGGCACATAGTAAATGCCCAAAATGTATGGTGGCTATGAGCATTAACCACCCAGATCTCCTACAGGATGCAAGGTTGACTGAAAACCTTTGTTGTTGTCTTCTTTTTTTTTTTTTTAAGATTTATTTATTTATTTATTTCTCTCCCCTTCTCCCCGGCCCTCCACCCCCGTTGTCTGTTCTCTGTGTCTATTTGCTGCGTCGTCTTTGTCAGCTTCTGTTGTCGTCAGCGGCATGGGAATCTATGTTTCTTTTCATTGCATCATCTTGTGTCAGCTCTCTGTGTGTGCAGTGCCATTCTTGGGAAGGCTGTACTTTCTTTCGCGCTGGGCGGCTCTCCTTATGGGGCACACTCCTTGCGCGTGGGGCTCCCCTACGCGGGGGACACCCCTGCATGGCACAACATTCCTCGCGTGCATCAGCACTGCACATGGGCCAGCTGCACACAGGTCAAGAAGGCCCGGGGTTTGAACCGTGGACCTCCCATGTGGTAGGCGGACACCCTAACCTCTGGGCCAAGTCCACCACCCCCGTTGTTGTTGTCTTTTGAATCCAATGAATTTGCTCCAAGGCCAAACTTCTTGCTAATACCTCCAAGCCAAAGACTGAGCCTTGCAAGGGTACTCTAATGGAGGCCATTCCAAGAAATGGGGTACTCCTTTATTGAATGACACTGACGTTCATACTCCCTACAGACTACCTGAAGCTTTCCCAGAACTGTACTGTGGTCTGAGACTCTTCCTACCCAATCCTTCTTCCTTTCTCATCTCCTTCGTAAGTGTTAGACCTGCATTGTGATCTGAGCACTCTCTCCTGCTTCTCTGCCACTGCCTATTTGCCATCTGTATTAGTCTGTTTGGGGTAAAACCTTACAATCCCAAGGCCCTAAAGAGTCTGACTCAAAGTTGTTTTCTCACCAAAGTCAGTTGCCATGTGTTGAATCAAGATGGCAGGGATCTCTAACTGCTCCCTCAGGGCTTCCTATATCAGTCTCTTGAGTAGTACTTGTTTCTTTCTGGGACTTCGCAGATGCTCAGTTGCTCTGTTTTCTTAGCTGCAAACTATCAGGCAAATGGCTCATCTCTTCCTGGACTTTAGCTCTTGAAACTTCTCTCCTCCATCATCTATGGAGCTTTCTCTCTTCTCATGTGTCTTCTTGAGTGAGTGGCTGTTTATATCAGTCCACCAAGCAGGGAGGACAACACTGATACATGCCCTAACGGATGTGGTTGAATCAAAACCCTAATCCTAATTATCTATCTATCTATCTATCTATCTATCTATCTATCTATCATCTATCCATCTATATCATCTATTATCTGCCTAATCATCATCTTTCTACCTATCTATAATATCGATAAGCATGTTTTCTTAATTTTGTATGATTTTTTATCAGGAAGACAGCACACTGAGGAGAAAGAATGTTAAAAATGCAGTTTTTCTATTAAAAGACAAATTTCAATTATTATATAACATCCACTTAACTTAAAAAAAGATTGGTAGGATGTAAGAGGAGAAAAGGTAGAAAGAGAAGGACCAATAGCTATAATTCAATAGAATTTACAAACACGATTCAAATAACTGTCAAAAGTTTCCTTCAAATGTTAATAAATAAGTTAGTTATTCCTTTCTCATATCAAGGGACTGTGCTCTATGACATGCAGTAAATGCTTGGTAAAAGAAAGTTCACATACCTTTAGGATATGCCCGACTGTAAGCAAAACGGGAAAAGAAGGAATAAGAGATGAAGCATTTGCTGAAGTTATTATTCATTTGAAACCTCTTTGTGTCCTGGGCTCTGAGAATTCTATCAACAGAGTGAGTGAAAACAGAGACCATTAGAGTCCTGGAGAATATGCCTCAGGGATCTGCTCAACCTGTGGCAACAGGGACTGATCAAGGTAGCCCTAATGCTATTTCTGTAGCTCACGTTTCTGGAATCCAGAGATTCTGATTGGGAAAAAACAAATCCCGCTCCCACCACTGCCATACTGCCATGACAGTCTAATACCTTTTCTGATCCTTGAATTATTCATTTGTTTCTCTCCCTTCCTCTATCCTTAGCTGCTCCTAATTAGGTAAAACTGCTTGGTGGCACATTTCAAAAAAAAAGTACATACAGATGATAATGCATCATAAGATATAGGTCACTGAATTTTCGTGCAATGAACACTCCCCATGTAACCAGTGCTCAGATGTCCTCCCCTCATGTCAATATCACCAAGGTACCCCATTCCTCACTTTTAATACCACGTATTAATTCTGCCAGTTTTTGTTCAGTTCAAAATTATACTGTTTGTGGTCTTTTATACCTGGCTTCTTTTGCTCAACATTATGTTGGAGCAGTAGATTGAACTATGTACCCCAATGAAAGAAATTTTATTAATCTTAAACCACATTTTAGTCGGTGTTAAAAAACATTTGTAAATAGTATCTTTGAATATGTTAAGATGAGTAAGTATGTGGACTCATTTGTGCATAGAATAAGCCAAGGAATCCCAATGATTGCAGCAAGCAAGCACTAGAAAGCTAGACTCTGGAGGAAAGCATAGTTTTGCTGACACCTTGATTTGGGACTTCTGGTCTCCAAAACTGTACTACAGTAAAGTCCAATTGTTCAAGCCAATCCATTTTGTGGTATTTGTCATGGTAGCCTGGCAAACTAAGACAGGAATTCTTCCCTGACATGTATGAGTTCTGGTGATTATCTTACTTGCTCCTTTCTGTTGATTCTTTCCCCAATCTCAGTAGTTTCCTCCTACACATATGTAGACCAATACTCTGCTTGAGAAGACTCTGGGGACCCTCTAAAGATCTCAAGAGTTCTGCTTATCTATGCAACTCCCTGCTTTATAGTACTCTGTTCTGCAAATTCTGGGAACTTTTGCCTCCAAAACTCCAAATTATGTTCTCTTGTATCAGGGAGAATGCTATGCTCTGCTGGACTTGCATTCCCTGGTGATGTGACCTAAAAACTCTCTCCAGCCTGTGAGCTGGGCACATGTAGGGCTAATCTCATCACATTTATTTCCTTTCTCTCAGGGGTCACTGTTCTGTGCTGCTTATTTTCCAATGATGAAGTAATGCTGTTTCGTATATTTTGTCCAAACTGTAATTGTTTAAGACAGAAGGGTAAATCCTTGTTACTCCATCATGTCTAGAAGCAGAAAAATTTCCTTGTCCCTCTCTTTCACCACATTTTTTTTCACTGATCTTATGATCTTAATTTAACAATAACAGTGGACATATATTGAGCAGAAGCCATATGCCAAATTCTCTTCTACATACCTGTGTGTATTGTTCCATTTAATCCTCATAAAAATCCTTTTAGGTTAGAATGATTGGGACTATTATTATCACCTTCATTTTACAAAGAGGCAATGAGGTGAAGGACATTGAGTCATTTGTTGGCAGTCATGTGACTAGGTGGCAGCTTGGATTTGAACTCATATGGTCTGCCTTCTGCCTCTGAATTCTTAACCATCATGCTGTACTTGCTCCTTTAGAAATCAATTATTTTGGAATTATTTTGCTGATCCTCAGATTCTGTGTAGGTTATTTTTTTATTTGTTTCTACAGTACCTATACTTTCCCATTATTAAACTTATCATTTTGTATTAAAACATCTTTTTACCTGTCTGCATCTTCCATTTAATTTTAACCTGTGGGAGGTCAGGGACTCTGGTCTTGGTAGTCATCCTATCAAAAGCATCTAGAACATGAAAGGCAATCAATAAATGTTTATTGAGTGAATGGATACAGGAATTATGTTGAAAGATGACTCATTAATTTGTATGATGGTCTTTCTTAGTGAATGGATTCAGTTTTTGAGTATAGCAAGCTAAAGATACTATTTCTTATATTCCTGAGAGAAGGAGTAACAGGAAACATACATTTAAGACCTGGATAGGGAGGTTAAGAAATGACTGCATATTGAAGCCTTGTCCCTGGAAGTGAGCCTGCCTATATCAGGAATGGAAACAAGGAGGCTCAGGGGAAGAGGAGAGAGAGAAATAGACTGGAGTAGTGATTTATTGAATAGATAATATTTTGTCATTTTGCCTAGGGCTGGCCTGCTTGCTAAAAAGAGTTGTTTATCAAGTCCTATTCAAAATCCATGATCTTTTAAAGTAGGGAGTCATTTTGTTTATTGGGAATAGGTAGACAGTTATTTTATCAGTCTAGATAAATTACTTAGTCAATTAAGTTACATTTCAGCAGCAGAAGATTGGCATTTTTGAGAATGCTTGATCCTCTTTCTTATGATGCAACAGAGAACAAAATAAATGAACATAATCATATCTTAATGTCCCTATATTTTATACCTGTATTAGGTTGCTTAGAAAATATTATTATTGCATTTTCCTTTCTTACCTGGAATTTGCCAGAATAAGGGGATCATTATAGATCTTTCTTTTACTTTTTCTAATATAAATATACTTTTCATGTGTGGATATTTCTTTTCCTTTGCAAAGAACTTTCTTATATATTATTTTATCTGATCAAATGAGTAAACAACATAGTGGGAGTTATTCCTATAGTAGATAGTTTTTACTGCCCTACTTTATATTTCTGAGTCTCAATTGCCCCCACACATAAAATGATTGTCCTACATCAATATTGTAACTCCATACTGGTTTTCATATGGTGCTCCTTGAAAACTAGGATTTACAGAGACACCACAAAGGAAAATATGGAGGGAATGGAAGGGGAGGCCAAGCAGGGCTCTAGGACTCTCACCTTTACACTAAGAATGCTCTGCTTTTTTCTTTTATCTGTGAGGGAGGATTTGCATTAAACTATCTTCAGTCCCTCCCTTGGTACCATTATAATGAACTGACCTGAAAATAAGTGCATTAAGTGGCCATAGAACATAAAGACACTAATTAGTTCACTTGGGGATCAAATCCATGATAACAGACTTATTCATGCTTTTCTCTATCCCCAAAACTATTCAGATAAAAGCAAAGGGGGAAAATAAATCTATCATATATATGACAATCCTCAAGAACAAACACTTTAAGTTTCAAATATGATCTGGCTGATTTTGACAGAGAGAAAGAATCCTATCACTAGTTGAGGATAAGTTACAATTGAGTCTGAACCAGTAGCAAATAATATTTCATGGTAAAATAAATACAATTAGCTGGTAGACATTAGAATGTTTTGCCTCTCTCATAATCAAAGACTTTTATAATAAGATTGCAATATGACTCTATTTTAGACTTTTAAAGTGACAAATGTTTTAAAAACTATTACACACAATGATGAAGAAATTGGGACTGATATAGGCTCTTTCATACATGGTGGCATTACTCATTAGTAAATTATTTCTGGAGAGTAATTTGGCATTATATATTTAGAACTTTAAGCATATTCTTGTACATTAACTCATATAGGCTATGTCCAGAAGCATCCTAAGGAAATAATCACAGCTGTGGACAAGGGTATATGCTTAAGTATTATTTTAACAAAGTGCATTACTTTGGCCCTTTTCATTTATAAGGAGCATTTATAAGTTTACCACCAGGTGTTTGGAAATTATTGTAAAGGTACAGGGTAAATAAGAAAAACAGAAAGATTCCCCAGCTGGGCTTTAGTACGTGTGGCATGCAATTTAGAATGAAGGGAGCTTAACTCAAGATATGATGGAAATTCCACGAAAAGCATCATCTTGTCCCATCGTTAGCAGACTATGCCCATTGCTTCCTCATCTCACAGGCTACCGTTTTGGTTCTTGCCTGACCTCTATTTTCTCAATATCATGGTACTTCTACTCCTAGATTGTGTTTATTGTTCTTTACCCTCTGGTTTTTACCCTCATAAGAAGGTACTCTTTGAGTGCCTTGAATATACCTTCTCAAGATAAAGAGGTTCTTGCCAGAAACCTCATCGACTATTGTCCAATCCATAGGTTGGTTGCTCTTTTGCCATACACCCAGTCTTATTCCAAACAGGTATTGTTTCTTGGGAGGACCATATAGTACGCTTTTTGAAGAATGACTTCTGAGTATGCCTAGTACATGAAAACAAACTCCTATTCAAAGCACAGTATCATTGGTAAGAATCCCAAGTGAGAAACAACTTGGTTAACAAAATTAGGGGTGTGGCAAATATATTATATTATACACTGAAATTATAAATGTATGTAACAACTAAATATGTTTGATGCCACTTTGGGTTAATATAAATGTTAAAATTTAAAGTGAAAAAATATTCAAAGTTATAGAGACTAAATAGTTTAAATATATGCATAGAATAACAAAATTGGAACAAAATGCACTAAAATTAGAGCAATTAGTTACTGAATGGCAATATATGGTGATCTCTATTGTCCTCTTTATATAATGATTTTACAAATTTCCTCTGAAAGTTTGTTTTACTTGTATAATAAAAATTGTTTTATTAAATAGTATTAAAGAGATATGATTTGAAATTTATAAATTTTAGAATCAGATGGTTTATCAATGAAGCAAAGTTTTCTAGAAAGCTTATATGTATTCAGGCAGGAGTTCAGAGTTTCTAATGCACCTAGTAGAAAGCATCTCTTTGGAAAATTAATGTTTATTCAGAGTTCCTCTTTTATGATACTCAGGGTCCTTCACTCTAAATTGCCACAAGAAATGAGTGTCACTTATTTCTTATTCACTCTCAGGCAACATACTCATCATTTTCTAACCAACTGACCAATGAATAATCATGATGAAAGCAAATGATTATATTTTTGCCCCTAAGAGAAGTAGTACATTTTTCATTTTCCACAAGCCTTCTCTGCTTCACAAAAGAGCAAAAAATAAGCAATAGCATAAACAAGAGCTAGTTGTGCATCTAGGTGACTATTTACTCATATTTAAGGATCCACAATCAAATAATATTCTATACATTTACTTATATCTAGCACATCTCTCTTGGTAGAGGATGAGCTTTGGGGACCTAGTCACATTTTATTCTACTTTACATATTCTCAACATATAGTACATAATAAGTCAGATAAACTTAGTTTCAGAGCAGCAAAACCATTAGAAATCATATGGTTGCTCTATTGTGCTGTTGAGGAAACTGTCAATAGAGGATAAGAAGTTCACTAAAGATCAAGCAAGTCAAAGGAAAAGCTAGGATTAGAACCAAGATTTCACAAAGTTTAGCCAGTACAGGGAGGTAGAAAGAAAGAAATATTCTCTGGTTTAGAGAACTTGGACATCTTTTCTAAAATGGAATCACATAAGCTCAAAATTTGAGAAGAATAGAAAATAATGCCATTATTTTATACATAAAACAATAGTTAATTGTGTTAGGTTAAGTTCTCACAGAAGTATATTCCAGACAGGGTTAGATATGTAAGAGGTTTACTGGAAGAAACACCTGTGATGTGTGGCAGTTTGAGATTATTTATGAATCCACAAAAAGAGAGATTATGTTTGGAAACTAATCTGTTCCCTGAGGTATGATCCCCTTTGACTGATATCCTCTATTTATCCAATAAACTCTTTAACTATGGTCCAAAAAAGAAAGTTTGATTTATTTGATAAGGGAATTGTTCCAAAACTTGTGTTTCTATAAATCTTGTGACCAAATCCCTATTTTCTTAAATAGTCACATTTTACACAAATTTGCCCAAACATCTCCAATAAAAGCCTGGTTTTGTTACATGTGCCGACAACAAATTTCGTAACTGAAACAAAATGGTCAGAACTCTGTAATTGGCTAGTTTCTTATGTAGTTTGGATAGTTCAAAGATTCAAATAATTTCTTGCTATGAAATGCATTGCTAGGTATATATGCCCATTTGAATTAAAAATTGGTAAATTTTTAATAACATTAAAAAATTAACAACAGGCACAATGTCACTTTGTTCTATATGTGACTCACGAAAGAGATGCACATAGTATATCACAAATTATCACATTCTCCTCCAAGTACCTGTCCACAGGCTCTGTGAATCAAGTCTTTCTTAAAATCTAACTGTGCTCTAGTCTCCTGTAGGAAGCTCATTTCCCATATTATACATGGGAGCACTGCTAACTCATGAGGTTTCCAGACTTACAGTCCAGTCTTCTACTATATGGTTCACCCCTCATTCAAAGCCAAGTTTGGATTTCGTTTCATTTTTCCTCTAAGGAAGATTCCCTATCATTGAATAAAAAAAAATAATAATAATAAAAAAGAAAGATTCCCTGGATGACTGGTTTAACCACACAAACATTGCTCAGTCCTCTGATTCCACAGACCCTTTGAATTTTAGAACTAGGAGAAATCAAAAGGAATAACACCTAAGAAAATGCCCGACTCCAATAGGTATTCAATAAATGATTGTTAAGTGATTAGTAATTGACCCATCTCATCCAGTGTTCTCATTTTACAACTGGGGACAGGTAAGTTGACTTGTAAAGGTCAGTTAGGCATAGACAGAACTTGAAAATCAGATTTTTAAATCAGAGTTGCTTCAGCCTAGCCATGAGCCCTAAATAGTTTTTGGTTTTTCTATTTCTTATCATATCCCTTGTCATATGGGTTAAATGAAGGTTGTCAGGTTTTTATAATCCCATTGTTATGCCTAATAGGCTATAATTTTTAAGAGGATAAAACTATATCTGTATAACTATTACAATTTGAACATTTGGAGTTATCCTGTGTGTGACTTTATGTGAGTGTATGTATGTGTGTGACTGTAATCACCACTGGCAAAATTGAGTTTATGATAGAGAACATTTGACACTTTCTCAGAGTCCTTTAATTGGTGGGAGCCCAGACAATTTTCTTCAGGAGCCAGAGAGTTTACTGATTCTTACTTCCTCTCAGGAAAGCTGGGAAGAGGTAGAAACTTACCAAAGCAGATTTACAGAGTATAGTAAAAAGTAAAAATGGGGAAAATGTATTTACAAAACTGCATAGCTCAAAACTACAATGTTGGTTATGATTAGGGGAACAAGGTTATACAATTGTTATGAGACATGGCAAAGGGTACATTTAACTCAATCACAAAAATATGTATTTTTTTTATATCCCCCAACCCACAGAACCTTAAAAATACACACACACACACACATACATGAGGGGGTGCAGGAAGATAAACTATTTTTCCCCCCATTTTGTAGGCTGGGACATGAGTGAACAGAACAGTACTTTTCTATCCAACCACAAAAATATGTATTTTTTAAATTTTGGTATGTTCATGCCACCTTATTTAGTGCTTGGTAATATCTAATTGGGCATTTGGGGGCCTGCTCAATGTTTCTTTTTTTATCATCTAATGATCCCTTTTTAACAGCCAACATCATTTGAAAAATTCCCATCCACTACAGTTAAATATTTATTTGCTTGGCCCAAACAACTGTCCTGCTAAGAAAGCTAGCTAATGGTCCCAGAATCCTCAAATTGTGTGGACTATCAGCATATCACTTGCAGAAGAAAAGAAAGTCACAGAATCACAAGGATACTTTGAGGCCTAAATCCCCTCACTTTCACTTTAGATTAGGGTCATATGGGAGTAATAAAGTAATGTGCAACAGTGCTCCTGTTTACCTCTTCTTCCTTTTTCAGAAATCAAAACAATAGCAAGCCAAAAGGTTATAAAGATTCAAAGATAGGTTATCTTAGTGAGGTTTTCTTCTGAGCAAAGAGAATGGGTCCCTGCCGGCACAGGACTAAATTCAAGCACTCCCACCTGGACCCTTTCGCTTTCTGAGCGCAAGGAGAAGCTAAAAATCCATGATTCTTCCCAGGATGAGGAATGCTGAACTTCCAACCGTATTGTTGGGAATTGTACAGCGCTGAAGCTACAAAATTCAAGGGGCTTTCAATAGAAAGCCAGGTGTTCAAGACATTTGCTAAATTATAAAGTTGTACATGACAAAAAAATAAATAAAGAGGTTAACAAGATCTGTTGAAAGTGGGGGAAAATTTCCAGAGGATCTCTGTTCAGCTTTTCACAGCCATACCTAGGAATCTGAATGGATTCATGCCCTGATTAGTATATTTATGAAAATGGGGAAAATGTGGACAAAATAAACAAAAGTTACAAAATCTCAAAAACTATAACATATTAAAAGATTCAAATGGACATGTTAGAAAAACACAACATTTGAAAGGAAGAACTCATTGGTGGCCTTATCAGCAGATTGGATACAACAGCAGACAGGATTAATGAAGGAAGTCTGGCTTCCACTACTAAATTATTTTATCTTTAGCTACTAAAATATTCTTCATTACACAGACAAAAACA
This sequence comes from Dasypus novemcinctus, assembly GCF_030445035.2. NCBI lineage: Eukaryota > Metazoa > Chordata > Mammalia > Cingulata > Dasypodidae > Dasypus > Dasypus novemcinctus. Next base: position 23,128,445 of record NC_080683.1, read on the forward strand.
ATAGTTTGGTTTACTCCAAATGCAAGTGCCTTTATATAATAATCATTTTTAAATAAAGGAGGTGGGAATTTGGCAAAGGGATGTGGGAAAATAGTCTCTTATTACCAAATTCTTATTTAATTTCTTATGTTTGATTTGCTAATTCATGTTATGAAATTATTCCAGGATGTAATTAAATCACCAGTCACCAAAACGAATTCTGAATTATCAGCTGTTTTTTCATGGTCATAATGGAATCAAAATTTAAAAATCATAGCATGTAACCAGTAAATAAAACATGAAATTTGGGCGTTTAAGGCAAAAATGAAAAATAAATTTTAATGAACAATATGAAGTGTCTATGGCTCTGCTCACATTTTTTGAAGAAGCAGAAACGGGGTGAAAAACTGTCTCTAAAGCTCAGTTCCTTTCTTGATATAATGCCTCTTATAAAAGGCAGTCCAAGGGAGATTTATTTTAGTATAAAACAGAATCCCCTACTATTAAAAAATGATTCTTTCTTCATGAAGAGGGCTGGTTCCACCTGAGGGGAAATACATCTTCAGTGGCATCAGGCTTTCCTCTTGTCGAATAAAAGTTCCATGGAAATATCACAAATGCTAGATCTCAGAGAAGTCCTAGGTGAAAATATGAACAGATGTGAAATTCTATTTTCCATAACCATAAGTTCCATTCACAGATTTGAATCTCTTCTTTTCTCTTTCTTTCTCTCTGTGTCTCACTCTTTCTCTCTGTCTCATACAGCTGCAAGCACCTTGTCTTTATTCACAAAAAGATTTTTGTGACAATATATTTTTCAAAGTACTATCTGGTCACAGCAAATCAGAATGATACTTTGATCACAATTTTGATAATTTTCACATCTTTCTAAAACCAAAGTGAAGGTCTTTCTGCATATTTTTTTTAACTGTAGTTATATATAAAAGTGCCTGTGTTATAAAAGGAAAGGAAATGTAAAAATGCCTGTTGAGGAAAAAAATATTAAGACAAATACTGAGAGTTTATGGTCATATTTGGCAGACAAAACTGTAGACAACTTTTTCTTTCTGTTTTATCATCTGAACTTGAAAAAAATGAGCAAATATGCTATAAACGTTGAAGCAATACACATTTAAACTATTTTAGTTGTGTTATTAATGATATATCAATATTTGAGCAACTGTAGAATCTAATGGATTCTCTACCTAAACATCTTCAATCATTTCACTTCTTCCTTTATTTGTTTTCCAGGAAACATACAATTTAGGTTTTCAAACAGAATCAAGCAGGAATGCTTTTGCCGGTGAACCAATATATGCATACTGATGGTTTATAGCCAGTGTCTGTCGCATTGGTTTGTTATTCAACTCTCGCTACTTTTCAGTGGTTTGAGCCTTTATTTCTCTCATTTCCCCTATTTGCAAAAACAGCACAGGTGTCGTTATCAGAACCTTGTTGTCTACACACTATTGAGATCTCATGTTAGGCTTTGCAAGTAAAATGGCTTACTTTTCAGTTGCGACTGTAAATTATTAGTAACAGTACCTTTCATACTTTCTACTACTATCATAGATTGCTAGGCTGCTACACCAAATACTACAAAATGGATTGGCTTAAACAATCCACAGGTTCATGGATTTTTTGTTTGTTTTTTTAGGAGGTACCTCCAGAGATTAAACCCAGATCTATACATGTGAAGCAGGTGCACAGCTGTGGCGGCTTGCTCAGTCGGTAGAGGTGGGGTCTGGCTGCGGACGAGGGGTCAGTCCAGCTCCGGACGAGGGGTCGGTCCCGCTTGGGACGAGGGGTCGGTCCCACGTGGGACGAGGGGTCGGTCCGGCAGCAGACGAGGGATCGGTCTCACAAGGGGTTGCGCGGTTCGGCTGACGGGGTCGCCCGGCGAAGCCGGCGATGAAGGGGTCGCCCGGAGAAGCAGGCGACGAACTGGGGACAAGGGAGGCCAGGCCCTTGTCGGGGGCTCTCAGGACTGGAGGGCGCACGGCAGAAGAACTACCGCGGAGACAAGGTAAACACGCAAGTCCACTTTATTGAGGGAGAGGCAACAGTTTTATAGGGGCTGGGGAAGGCTGATTGGTCGAAGCCACGCCCCATTCTGATTGGTTGCCGGCGAAAGGTCAGTGGGCGGTACCGGACGGGGGAGGGGTGGTGGTTAGGGATTGGCTGTTGCTGTTGCTGGGGGAAGGGGCAGGGTTTAGGGATTGGTGGCTGCTGTTGCTGGAGTGGAGGGCAGACTTGAGTTTCCCGCCCACGCCTGGCTGTTGTTGCTGTCGGGGGAAGGGAAAAGGGCGGGCTGGATTTTTCCGCCCACGCCTGGCTGTTGCTGCTGTCGGGGGAGGGGAAAAGGGCAGACTGGTTTTTTCCGCCCTGCGCCTGCGCAGGGAGAAAGAAGGCATCGTGTGGCGCCATCCGGGAGGAGGGGCGGTCGCGGAAGCATGGCTGCCGAGAAGGGGAGACCCGAGGGCACTCTGCGCCCATGCCGAGCTTCCTTCAGGGGTGGCGGTGAGTTCGACCAGCCACCCTATTATGGGGTCAGCGGCTTGGCCTACTGCGGCCGCTCCCCCGCCAGGCCAGCAAACCACGCTTCAGCCCGAGGGGTGACCGCACACAGCCACTGAGCTAAACCTGCTCACCTTTGTTCAAAATTGAGGTCTGTGATCCAAAACTGAGGTGTCGGCAAAGCAATGCTTTTTCCCAAAGTATGTATCATTCTGATGTTGACTAACAGCGATCCTTGGGGTTCCTTGGTTTGTGTCTCTGCCTCCCTCTAGCTTTCCCTCACTGTAGTTTTTGTTTTCTTTCTCTTTTTAAGGCCTCCATTAATCTGGATTAAGAATTAATCGCATTTAGGTGAGCCATACCTTAACTAAAAGATAAAAATTTAAAAAAAACCCTTAGATCCTATTTTCAATGGGTTCACATCCACAGAAGTGGGTATTTAGGTGAAGAACATGTCTACATTGGGAACATAATTCAATCTGCTACAATCACCATCTTATTAACATATTAATAAATATTATAAAAGCTAGAAGAAAGGAGAGGTGTCTCCCAGGAGGACAAAAGGAACAGAGAGTGCTGACTGCCTTGGTCAATGGATTTTTCTCTTTCTTCTATACCATTTTTACCCTCTCTCCTCAAAACAACTCTTAGAGAAAGAATCTGACCACACACATCAAGGCTGACAATAAGTAAATTATTCTTTTCTCAAACAAGTTTACCAACTTCCCTGCAATATAGCTCAGATTTGCTAGAAACATTAGGATTTTATTCTAAAACTATTTCTATCAACATTTTGTCAATGTCTATTTTTTAAAAATAAACAATCTGATCTGACCCAATAATTGAAATGCACAACTTGGGCATCATTTGAACTTTGGGGATGATTTCCTGGCTTCAGTGTCTTATTTCCAACATGATTTTCCCAAGTCCTCTCCATGATGGGCCTGGGTATAGTAGGAAGAGCTTTCATGATCTTATAGCCTTGGAGGAAAGAGGCCATTACCTCATGTGCACAAGTGAGGACCTTGAGGAATAGTTTGACTCATTCCCAGGCATTCTTCCAGTGTGATCTGCCAGTGTTTGTAGGTAATAAAATTCATTTTCTGGTTCTCTCTATGGCCATCAGCATTTACAAATGCTATAAAATTTTGTTGTCTCCTTCATCTTCTCTTCTGTTCTATAATAGCTGTAGTAATTTGGTATTATTTATGAATTCCAAAAATAGATATTGGATTATGTTTGTAACCTGGTTTGTTCTTCTGGGTGTATTAGATTGTATTAAATTCAGAGGTTTCACTTTTACTTGTTGAACTAATGATTAAAGCTTTGATTGGGCCACATCATGGCAGAGAAGTTAGAGTTTTGGATATTGGAGCCTCTGGAAGTAAACACACAGAGACGCATATATGTGAGAAAGGAGGAAAGGCTCCATTAGACATGGGAGAGACCCTGGGAATAGAGACAGGCTGTTAGCCTGATAGTCTACAGCTGGCCTGTGGAAAGACCAGAGCAGCTGAGACCAGAGAGGAATGAGCCCCAGGAGAGAGAGGAGACTTATCCCAGCCTACAGTTTATACTGGAAAAAGCTGTGTTCATGGAGCCATAAGAGGTAGAGGATGCCTTAACCTTTGCAGACATTGGCAGCCATCTTGCTTCAACATGTGGTAACGGACTTTGCTGAAGGAAGTAACTTATAGTTTATGGCCCCAAATAAATACCCTTTATAATAGGCAACAGATTTCTTATATTTTGTATCAGCACCCCTTTGGCTGACTAATAAAATAGCCTACTCCAAGCTTCTGTTTTGTCATCATCTGACTTTCACCAGAGTTTTCCCCACAGAACACTTACTCATTACTCACACAAGAAGAGGCAGAGATATTGGATTTTCAAGCTTGTACTCACTATTCTTGTAATGCAGTTCTACTCTCTTAACAATGTTAGATGGTGCACAGTTGGTACTGTAATACTCTGCACAGTTATCTTCTCTTCAAGTTCAGAAAAGGCTAGATGCCCTTCAACTATTTGTTTTGTAACACATCTTTCATTACAGGTGGGAATCAGCCACATACTTAACCATATAATGTCTCCCTCTGCCCCTTTTCTTTACCCCTGATTCTCATGGGTGAGTGGAGTGGGTTTTTTCTCATCTACTTCCTCTTCATCTTACCTTTTTTCCTAACTTCTCCTTCATGCCAATGGAAGTATTGGTGTTTTTGTTGTTGTTTTTCACCAAGAGAGCAAAACTGTTGTGTAAGAACCCCCGAGCTGGTTCTTAATATTCTAAAAGTTATCTTACTATCAAATGCTGCTTTGAATGTTAGAAAATACAGACAAAATCTTTGTTTTTCCATTCCAGCTGTAACAATCCAAATCTCACACCTGAGGCAGATGGCTGCCTTGAGCTGAGTGAGAACGTGCATTGGAGGAAAGAAATATGCATTAATATTTGTCAAATATTATTCCACAAACACTTATATTTCCTTTTTAGGTAACTAGATAGGAAAGGGTTGGAGAAAGGTCCTATTTGGGGGGCTTAAGAGAAACATTTCCAAAGTCATATTCCAAAATGAATAGCATTTGCAAGTATGAAAATATGACAATCACTTTATATTAAGTAATCTTAAACCATGTTCTTGTTTCCACATTACTTAATGGACTCCCATGAGAATTGAAATATTACCTAATTGGGAATATTTTCCTATTCTTAGTCACTTATAGGTATGTATACCCCAAAACTGAGGAATTCCTTAAATTTTCAACCGGCACCCAAAAAATCAAAGTTAAATAAAGACGAAGATAATAATTGCATTGTCTTATCTAATTGCTCCTAAAGGGAAGGGGTAAAAATTACACTAATAATTGATTACATAAACAGTGGAGTTTCTTTTGCTATTTGGTGAAAATATTGATATAAATATATGTATAAAAATGAGACAGTGGAGTTAGCTTTCATTCCACTCCTATAGCAGTTTGACATGGTTACGAATTCTGAAAATTGATATTGGACTATGTTTGTATTCTGGTCTGTACCTTGGCATGATTAAGTTATGATTAGGGCTTTGATTGGGCCACATCAGTAGGGCATTGAGTCCCGACCCACCAAGGGTAAAAGTCATGGCAAAGGACAGAGTTGAGGGCTTTTAATGTTGGAGTTTGATGCTGAAGCCTGAAGCTGGAGCCCTGGGAAGTAGGCTCACAGATGAAAGAGAAGCCAGCCCCAGGAAGAGAGAAACCCTGAACCCAGGAAGAAGCAAGCCCTGGGAAGAAAGGAACCTTGAACTCAGAGAGAAGTAAAACCCTGGAAGGGAGGAACTCAGGAAGCCTGAACACTGGCAGCCATCATCAGCCCTCTTGTTCCAATATGCAAAAATAGATTTTGGTGAGGGAAGTAACTTATACTTTATGGCCTGGTATCTGTAAGCTCCTATCCCAAATAAATACCTTTTATAAAAACCAACCAATTTCTGACATTTTGCATCAGCTCCACTTTGGCTGACTAGTACAACTCCTATGGCTTCTTTTTCCTCATTCTGCCTGACTCATTTAGTCTCTGGTTTCCACACTAGCTACTTTTCACATTCTTCCTCTAAAAGTTTTTGTCTCAGCTTTATAGAGAACCAATAAACTTGTGAAAATAAGAAAAAATGTTACAAGCTTTAGCAATGCTAAAGGACTACACTGAATAGTTCCAACAAAGACCTTTAAAACTGCCTGATATGACACTAAGTATAAAAAAGTCCCCAAAGCAAAGAGAATGGTTTTATATAATCATAGCCATAGCCTCTTTTCTTAGACATGAGTGTCATTGGAGGCATTGAATGAAATGCCTCATTCAAGGTGGACTGAATGTGGAACACATTAGGCCTTGAAAATATTAATATTCTTTAGTGTTGCAGAAAATCTTCAGCTTGTGTGCACTGAATTGCAGGGCAAAAATGACAGCATTTGTCCAGCAATAGTTTCCTAACATGGCACTCAAAGTGTTACTGAGGTATTTACAACACCAGAGCCTTCAAAGACATCTAACAGTTATCTGAAAGGCCCAGCCCTAACAAGCTCTGAGAAGGTACTTTAAACAAAATTCACATGCAAAAAATAGCCTTAAAAGAAATTTTAAAATGCTTACTTGTGTAAAGACCCAGGTAATCAAAAGGGGAGTCTTGAGAGTTGAAATGCGAAGGAAATAACAGTTTTGTAAATTATCTTATTACTAAATATCAGTAGATAGGGTCTGATATTTACAAGTTCATGTCCCTTGAAAAAGAACCAAATACACAGCCAATACAACCAAAACCCGTTATTGCATCAGCAGCGAGTAATTAAGTTCTGCTTTTCTCCCTCAGTCACATCATCCACATGTGTGATTGTTTCAAAGACACTGAATTAAATTCACCCATGGTTTAAGAAGGAAAGGATAGAAAGGCTAATCAATTTAGCTGTTCAAAAAGCCCCTGCCTTATGTCTGTGGTTCAAGGATATATCTCATAAAAGTTTATAGAAGTAGACAATTACAGTCTTCAGATCAGATAGACCTGGGTTTGTATCCCTCATCATTTTACTAGATCAGCACCTCCAGCTTCAGCTTTCTCATATTAAAAATGAGAAATATATTATCATCTTTAAAACACCATTATGAGTACGAAAGCAAATAAATACAATGTACCTAGTATTGGGTGACACTCAGTAAAAGATGTGACATTAATTTATATCTTCCAATAGAATTTTTTTAAAAGTAAACCAACAAATACTTCCCATGGATTTAATTACTTAATATTGTCTATCACGCTTGGTACCTGAAGACACTCAGCATTTTTTTTTAAAACTGATCTAAAACATCTAAAACAGACACAGATCATAAAATCTCTCTTGTTGCACATAGGACCTGTTTCTGCTCTACATTTCAAGAGACCAAAATTCAAATCAAAATTGGGTTATATCTATTCATTGACACTCCATGGATATTTAGATTAGTGTGGTCTTGCAACCAAAGGGTTTTGTTGTTTTTTTCTTTTTTTTTTTTTGAGGTACCAGGAAGCCAGTGCTCAACCACTGAGCCACTTTAGCTTCCCTGAGTTGTTTTTCTTTCTTTTGTTTTGCTTGTTGTTTGTTTTGTTTTTTTGTTTGTTTGTTTTTTCAGGAGGCATGGGGAACCAAGCCCAGGACCTCCCATGTGGGAGACAAGTGCTCAATGACTTGAGCCACATCCACTCCTCCCAAAGGAATTCACAGTCAGGTTCTACACAGGTGCAAATCCCATGGAAAATGCAACTGAAAACTTCGCTCAACTCAGTCAAGATTTAAAATGAGATGCATGTGGGAGGCAGTGCCACTTAGAACATTGATGTACATTATAGGATGTACCTTTAATGCAAGGAAAGGGCTCTTTGGGAGTATAAGTCATGAAATCTTGAAATACCAGAACTGATTTTGGATGCCCAGTGAAAAAGCTGATTTGCTTTTGCAGGAAGATACCTGGGGAAGAGTACATCCTAATTTGCTCATAATAGAAAGCATGTTGACTGCTTGCACCCCAGTCCTAGCTCTTAAATTCATTACCAGTTATATTTTGGATTATTGTAGAAAGAATGTCTGACAGACTATAACAATTTGATCAATCATTGTTTCATTAAAGCAATATTAAATTAAACCTTTACATCTTGTAGTGGGACTTGTTAGATCCTGATTAGCCATGACAGATCATTATTTTCAGCAGAGCATGGTCAAGATCCAGCAATGAGCACTGAGATGTAATCAGGGACCAATATATGCTGGAATTAATAATTATACCAACTTGGTTGTAATGAATAATTTATGGTGTAAATTCTTAGGCAATTTACTATGGTAACCCACAAGAAGAGGCCTGCTGTATTTTAACAAAGCACAAGTTTCCAGGAAGAAAATAGTGGGTAAAATATAGGGAACCCATTTACCCTTTAGGAGGCAAAGGATCAGAAATGGGTAAAGTGTAATAAGGTGAAAATATGGAATGCTATTGCCATTGTCATCATTAATTAGCATTCATTATTTATCCAAAGGTGCAAAACTTCAGGTGAAGCACTTACATTTTGTAGAGAATTAACTCCTTGCCCTTCAAATGTTAACAGAGACAAAATAGGAAGGCACAGGCTGTGCCTTATTGCATAATGTACCAAATAATGTTTTGCTTGTTTTGGCTTGTTAGTTGTTTTCTGTGTAAGTGAAAACATATTTGAACTTTTATTTAATCTATTCTATAGTAATAGAATAGATACTATTTAACAATTGTTTTAAAGGGGAAAGTGTTGCTAAGTAAATTTTTGCAAGGCACATATACCTTGAAAATGCTGTACCTTACACACAGCAAGTACACAGTTATAATTGTAACATCCATCAGGTATTGAGTATTTCTCTATATTTAGCACCTCACACATATGCTTTTCTAATCCTAACATGGGTCTTATGAAAGAGGTTATTTTATTTTATTGGCTGCTTAAACAAATAGCAATACCATGCAATGGGTTGGCTTAAACAATGGAAATTTATTAACTCATGGTTTTGAAGCTAGAAGTCCAAAATCAAGGTGCCATCAAAGTGAAAACTGTGGTCTTGTAGGGCTGGATGCTGGTGATTCTTGGCCCAGGGCTCCTCTGTCACATGGCAATGCACATGGCAGGTTCTCCTGGCTTCACTTTTCTCTTCTGGAATCCATTGACCTCCAGCTTTTGGCTGCTGCCTGTGTTTTTCTCTGTGTCTAAATGTTGTACTCCTTATAAAGAACTACAGTAATAGGATTAAGACCCATCCTTATTTGTGGGAACATGGCCATTGGGTTAGGCAGATATGGCTCAACTCCCACTAAAACACTGGAGAGAGAGAGACAAAGCTGTCTTGGGGACCTACTTTGGAGTACAGCAGACCAAGACACTGATTTGAACTCCCTGGAGAGTAAGGGACAGAGAGATGAAGAAGCCAAAACAATAAACTATGAGTTATTAAACCTCCCAGCTGCTGGGAAGGGCTCCCCTCCCCCACCCCTAAGATATTAAGCTGGGTAAAACTCCTGGCAAATTGCATCTAATTGACAGGAGAACAGACCTCTTCCTCCCTGATAGCAGCTTTGGATATGTGTGTGTGTGTGTGTGTGTGTGTGTGTGTGTGTGTAATGGAAGGTGCTCTGAGTCATTTAGGAGGGTACTGGAAAAATAAAGATGCCAAAGGAAAACCTTGAGTCACTCACCCCTGTGGCTGGAAGTGGATCATATACCCTGCACTCAGGACGAATAACCTAGGGGGAGCTGCTGGTTCTCTACTCTGAACTGAGTGTGGGGGTGGATTCCCTGGGAGGAAGAGAGGTCTGAGGGAAGGGAGAGTAGTTTCTTTGTGGTGAGTTTGGCTAGATGAACCCCCTTTGAATATTGGAAGGGACCCTGGCTCAACAGGGAGAGGGAAGGGGGATCTCCTCAGGCAGGCTGTCATGCTCACCCACCCACGTAAAGAGAGGGATTAGATTAGAGAAGAGGCAGGGACAGACAGGAGCCTAACCAGCAGTAGTTTGGCAAATTGAGAGGAATCTAATCTGCCTGAGGGAAATGACATAGACTTCTGAAAGGCTGACTAATCTAAGGAGACACAATAGGTCAGTGGAAGAGTTCTTGTCTTGAATGTATGAAGTCTCTGGTTCAATTCTTGGCTCTTTTCCTAGAGAAGTAATCCCCTGGATTCTTGGGCATCCAGCTGAAACTTTATGACAGGGAGCATATAGACATTATATTTTTATTAGCTTTTCTTGGAGCTCTTATTTTTTTTAAAAAAGATTTCTTTTTAATTTTCCTTATTTTACTCACTGAAACCAAGTTCAAAACCTGCAGAGGGCAGGATGCAGATGATTGATTGATAAACACTGGCAGCCTGAGAAAATCCTTAGGGCTCGAAGAGGGAAGGCTGTTTTTCCATGTTTATTTTGTCTTGTTTTTTTCTCTTTTTTTTTCCTTTCTCCTTTCTTAAAGTTGTTGTTGCTGTCTTGTTTCTCATTTGCTGTGTTTGCTGTGTTTCTCCTTCCTTTGTTTCCCTGCTTTGTTTTTCTTTTTTCATAACTGATTTCTTCTATCTACCCTATTTCTTTTCTCTCTTTCATCTTTCAATATTCTGTTTCCTGTTGTTTTTCTTTCATTCCACCTCTTTTTGTTTGGTCTTCAACATTCTAGTTTTTATTTCTTTCTCTCTTCCTTTATTCACTGTTTTCTTTATTTTTTTAAATTTTTCTTATCTTTTTTTTCTTTTCCTCCCTTCTCATCATTTTGTCCTTTTAATTCATCCCATATATTTTTCTCAATTCTGTTTATCATTTCATTGTTTCTATTCTGCTTTTTTATTCTTATTCCTTCTTACTCATGCTAATTATTCATTTACATAGGTCTTCTATGGTTCCTCTTCTACCTTTTACTCTTACTATTGTTATTATTCTTTTTCTCTTCTTCTCTTTCTTTTCCTCTTGTCCTAAATTTTTTCCAAGGGAACATAGACAATAGCAAAGAAATAGAAAAAGAGGAATGAAGTATCAAAGTGAAACCTTATCACGTACACAAAAACAACAACAAAATAAAATGCTAGAGTAGAGAGAGAAGCTAATCAATTGAATAAACCCATTAAGAGAAACAGATGCTTAGACACCAAGAAAAAAATTACAAGCCATACTAAGAAACAGGAAGGCACGGCCCATTCCAACAAACAAACTAAAAATCAGGAAGAGATGCAGAACATGGAACAACTAATCAGAGTTGTCTAAACAAATATCATGAATCAACATAATGAAGTGAAGGAAGAGATTCAGGATATTAAGAAGACACTGGGAGAACATACTAAAGAAATTGTAAACATACTTAAAAAGATAACAGATATGATGGTAATGAACAGCACAATTCAAGAAATCAAAAATATGAGGACGAAGCATATGACAGCAGATTTGAACAGGCAGAGGAAAGAATCAGTAATATGGAAGACAATAAATTTGAAATCAGACAGATAGTAGAACAGATAACAAGATAGAAAAAATCTAGCAAGGACTTAGGGATTTGAATGATAACAGGAAAGCATAAACATATGCATTACAGGCATCCCAGAAGGAAGAAGAGAAGGGAAAGGGGACAGAAGGTGTGTTTAAGGAAATGGCTGAAATCTTCCCAATCCTATAGAGGGACATGGATGTACATGTCCAGGAAGCACAGTACACACCAAATAAATCCTAATATCCCAAATAAATCATAACAGGTCTACTCCAAGACATTTACTTGACAAACTGTGCAATGCTCAAGACAAAGAGAGAATACAGGCCCTCGACCTCAGCAGACTTGTTTGCTCCCCTCTGGTCTGTTGGACTTACCCTGGCCAGGTGACAGGGAGCTGAAGAGGGTCAACCACCACACCAGGGAGCCAAGAATGCCTACAGCTGCAAGCAGGAGAATTGCATCCATCATCCATGTGGAATCTAAGGACCCTCTTGATGTAGAGGGGGACTGGACATAACCATCCCAGGGTCCACAGGATGGAGGAATAGAGTATGGATTAGAGTGCACTTACTGGCGTTCTGCTGGGGAACTATCATGATTAGTAAGGGAAGAAATTGTAATAGTGATGTTGAGAGGGTGGCCACAGCAGCTGCTGAGGGTAGGGAGATGGAAGAAGAGATATGGTGTGGGGGCATTTTCAGGATTTGGAGTTGTCCTGGGTGGTGCTGCAGGGACAGATGCTGGATGTTGTGTGTCCTGCCGTGGCCCACTGGGTGGACTGGGGGAGAGTGTGGATTACAATATGGACCACAATCCATGTGGGGCAGCAGTGTTCCAGAATGTCTTCACCTGGTGCAGTGGATGTGCCATGATGATAGAAGAGGTTGTTGATGTGGGAGGAGTGGGGTGAGGGATGTGGGGAGTATATGGGGACCTCATAGTTTTTGAAAGTAACATTTAAAAGAAAATAAAGAAGAAAAAAAGAGAGAGAGAGAAAACTGAAAGCAGGAAGAGAAAAGAGATCCATCACATAAAAGGGAAGCTTGATAAGATTAAGTACTAATTTCTCATCTGAAACCATGAAGTCAAGAAGCCACTGGTATGACATAGTTAAGGTGCTAAAAGAAAAAAATTGCCAGCCAAGAATTCTCTGTCCAGCAAAGTTGGCATTCAAAAATAAGGGAGATTTCAAAATATTGACAGATAGACAGAAATTAAGAGAGTATGTCATTAAGAACCCTTCCTTTCAAGAAATACTATAAGGAGATCTGCTATGCAGATGAAAGGAAAAAACAGGAGAGAGAGAATTGGAGGTGAGTGTAAAAACAACTAAAAAATAAAGAGAAATAAATACAACATATGGCACACATAAAACTAAATAATTTATGGCTAATATATGTAATTCCTTAGCAGTAATAACATTGAATGTTAATGGATTAAACTCACCAATCAAGAGATGCAGATTGGTGGAATGGATAAGGAAATATGGCTCATCTCTATACTATATACAAGAAACCAAACTTAGACACAAGGAGACTGAAAGAAAGGTATGGAAAACAATTTTAAATACAAACAATAACCAAATAAGAGTGGGAGTAGCTATACTAATATCAGACAAAATAGACTTTACATGCAAAACTATTGTGAGACAAAGAAGGACGCTATATATTAATAAAAGGGATAATCTATCAAGAAGAAAGAACAATCACAAACATTTATGCACCTAACCAGGCAACTCAAAATACATGAGACAAATATTGGAAAAACTAAGTGAAAAAATAGATATCTCTACAATTATAGTGGAAGCTTTATCACCATTAGAAAGAACATCTCAACAAAGGATCAATACTTGGGCAAGATGGCGGCTGAGTGAACTTCCCTGTTAGGGTCTTCTGCAGGGAATCGGCTGGGCGGCGTTGGAGACTCTTTGGGACCGGGTTGTTTCGGGATTTTTGCTGGTCCAGAGGTGTCTGGACATCGATTTGGAGGGAAGGTAACAGAGAGGATCCGTCTGTGAAATATACACGGAGATCCCAGCTACGTGTGGAGGATTCCCTCCTTGGGTAGGCGGAGCCGAGGCATCTAGTGCTGCCGCGGCGGGGGTGAGCCGGGCCGGGCCGCGGCAGCGGCAGCAGCGGCGTACGGAGCCGGGCGGAGCCGGGCCAGGCCACGGCGGCGGGTGGAGCCGGGCGGAACCGGGCCGGGCCACAGAGGCGGGAGGAGCCGGGCCAAGCCCGGCGGTGGGTTTTCTGTTCTTTGTTTTTTTTTTTTTGGAGCCTCTGCAGTACTGGGGAGTTCGTGGGCCCTGGGTGGCCTATTGGGGTTTGGTGGGAAAAGGGAGGTGCTTGCAGACCCATTTGGGCAGACAGACGGGGGTTTTAGGGCAAAGCGGGGGAATTTTTGATTGACAAACAATAGCGTTTCCGCCTAGAGCCACGCCCCCCCCCCCCAAGCCCGGCTGCTGACCTACAGCAGTCTCAAAGTGATAGCAACAAAGAGACGCTACCAGGGTCTCACGGGGTGGCAGACATTTGGAACCTGATTAGGGGAATATTTTGCGAAGCGTGGGAATTTCGGGTTTGGACTCTGTTACTAGCGTTTCTGGCTGGAGCCCCTCCCCCAGACCTGGATATTTGATCTGAGTCATTAAATTGGCTGCAGCCTAGAGGAGCCCCCAGGTGGACGTTCCCGGGGACCACAGGGTGGGAGGGTTACTGAAGTCAATTGGTGATATATCCACACAATAGACCCTAGTAAGTGAGTGAATTGTAGGACACAGAACATAGGATAGAGCTTGTGGATGAGACCTCACCCATAGGGCTGGCACCCAGCTGCGGGGATCCCTGAAGGCAGTGATGCACTGTGGTGCTCCCAGGATTCCTGTTAACTGGACTCGAGGTTGCCAGGTCTGAGTTCCCTGGACTCTGGCGGCCCACATACCAGAGACTCACACGTCTTGAGGCCTCAATACCTCAGACTGTCCATCCCTGAATCCACCATGCCCTGAGGTTCATCTAAAGCCCTTGAATATCCTAGCCCTCAACGTTTAAATTTTTTCTTCTTTATATTATTTTGTTTTGCTTTTATTTTTATTCTATTTTTTTTATTCCAATTTTTTAATGTTCTGATTCCTGGCATTGCATTATCCCCTAGTCTTTTCTCCCAGCGTATCCCCCAAAGTCTCTTTTTCTTTTTTTTTTTTTTTAATCCTCTCTTTCTTATCCCTGATCTTCTTCTTATTCTAATTTATCTTAACAATACAATAGGTCCTGCAGGAAATACCTCACATTTGCTGGGTTTCCTCATCCTCCACTGCCTCATTTCTCTGTGAATAGATTTAGGCTATCTACACTATCCCCTTTCCCCTACAACTTGATATCCTCCACCATCTGCTATCTCTCCTACATTCCACCTCCCTTTCTTTGATCCACTAAGCATCTAACTCTTAATTTCTAATACCTTTGTTTAGTTTTCCATCTGGTATCTGCCCTTGAAACTATTACCTTTCTTTTCTCTTTCCCTCTCTCACGAAAACAATAGCTTCTTAGTACGTACCATATTCCTCCCATATTCAGTTGTCTACCTCATTATAGGTACTTTCCTACTACTATAACTCTACACAATTTACATGATCTAACCTCCATCCTCCCAGAACTCATATTGATGCTTTGTTAACATATATCACTGCGGTCACCCCTCGGGCTGAAGTGTGGTTTGCTGGCCTGGCGGGGGAGCAGCCGCGGCAGGCCAAGCCGCTGCCCCCATAATAGGGTGGCTGGTCGGACTCACCGCCACCCCTGAAGGGAGCTCGGCATGGGCGCAGAGTGCCCTCGGGTCTCCCCTTCTCAGCGGCCATGCTTCCACGGCCGCCCCTCCTCCCAGATGGCGCCACCCGATGCCTTGTGGGGCGGCACCCTTCTTCTTCCTTCTCCCTGCGCAGGCGCAGGGCAGAAAATTCCAGTCTGCCCTTTTCCCCTCCCCCGACAGCAGCAACAGCCAGGCGTGGGCGGAAAAATCCAGCCCGCCCTTTTCCCTTCCCCCGACAGCAACAACAGCCAGGCGTGGGCGGGAAACTAAAGTCTGCCCTCCACCCCAGCAACAGCAGCCACCAATCCCTAAACCCCGCCCCTTCCCCCAGCAACAGCGACAGCCAATCCCTAACCACCACCCCTCCCCCGTCCAGTACCGCCCACTGACCTTTTGCCAGCAACCAATCAGAACAGGGCGTGGCTTCGACCAATCAGCCTTCCCCAGCCCCTATAAAACTGTTGCCTCTCCCTCAGTAAAGTGGACTTGCGTGTTTACCTTGTCTCCGCGGTAGTTCTTCTGCCGTGCGCCCTCCAGTCCTGAGAGCCCCCGACAAGGGCCTGGCCTCCCTTGTCCCCAGTTCGTCGCCTGCTTCTCCGGGCGACCCCTTCGTCACCGGCTTCTCCGGGCGACCCCTTCGTCGCCAGCTTCGCCGGGCGACCCCGTCAGCCGAACCGCGCAACCCCTTGTGAGACCGATCCCTCGTCTGCTGCCGGACCGACCCCTCGTCCCAAGTGGGACCGACCCTTCGTCCCAAGCGGGACCGACCCCTCGTCCAGAGCTGGACCGACCCCTCGTCCGCAGCCAGACCCCACCTCTACCGACCGAGCAAACCGTCGCATATCACAAATACTACTTTATACTTTTTCCTTCCTTACACAATTGCCTTTCCCCAGCACTGATACTTTCCTTTAAAGTGAACTTAACCAGCAATAAGAAATTGGAATAGGAAGAACAAAGTGACAAAGAGAAGATATAACACTTACGCAAAAAAACAACAGCTAAATAATCTCCAAGACTAGACAAAGAAGCTAAGGAACTGATTAAACCCGTCAAGAAAAAATGTTGACAAGACAGCAACAAAAATCTACAAACCAAACCAGTAATCAGGAAAACATGGCTGAATCCAATCAACAAACTAAAAATCAGGAAGGGGAGCAGAACTTCGCACAAGCAATGAAAGATCTCAGAACATTTATCACCGACAAATTTGATGAAGTAATGAAAGAGGTTAACAACATGAAGACAACAATTGGAGGGGAAATTGCAGACATGCGCAAAAAAATAACAGATGTGATGGAAATGAACACCACAATTCAAGAAATCAAAAATACACTTGCAGCAAATATCAGCAGACTAGAAGAGGCAGAGCAGAGAATTAGTGATGTGGAAGACAGTGCATTGGAAATCAAACAGATAGTAGAAGTGGTCAATAAAAAGGTAGAAAAAATCCAGATAGGACTTAGGGACCTGAATGATAATGCAAAACGCTCAAACATACGTATTATAGGCATTCCAGAAGGAGAAGAGAAGGGAAAGGGGTCAGAAGGAGTGTTGCAGGAAATAATGACTGAAAACTTCCCAAATCTACTGAAAGAGACAGATGTACATATCCAAGAAGCACAGCGCGCTCCACTGGTCATAAACCCCAACAGGCCCACCCCAAGACATATACTTGTCAAATTATCCAATGCTCAAGACAAAGAGAAAATTCTAAAAGCAGCAAGAGAAAAGAAAACCATCACATACAAGGGAAGCTCCATAAGATTAAGTGCTGATTTCTCATCTGAAACCATGGAGGCAAGAAGGCAGTGGTATGATATAGTCAAGGTACTAAAGGAAAAAAATTTCCAACCAAGAATACTCTATCCAGCTAAACTAGCATTCAAAAATGATGGAGAGTTCAAAATATTCACAGATAAACAGAAACTGAAAGAGTATATCAACAAGAAACCTCCCCTTCAAGAAATTCTTAAGGGAGTTCTGCAGGAAGAAAGGAAAAAACAGGGCAGTCAGAGATGGAGGAGAGTGTAAGAGCAACAAAAAAGACAAAAATAGAAGGGGAAAATATAATAATACAAACAAAATATAACAAACACAAATCCAACCAAAATATGGCTACCACAAATAATTCTCTGAACGTAATAACACTGAATGTCAATGGATTAAACTCACCTATCAAAAGATTCAGACTGGGACACTGGATAAGGAAATATGACCCATCTATATGCTGTCTACAAGAGACACATCTAAGACCCAGAGATGCATGGAGATTGAAAGTGAATGGCTGGAAAACAATCATACAAGCAAACAACAACCAAAAAAAGGCAGGAGTAGCTATATTAATATCAGACAAAATAGACTTTAAATGTGAAACAATTGTGAGAGACAAAGAAAGATGCTACATTTTAGTGAAAGGGACAATCTGTCAAGAAGATCGAACAATCATAAATATTTATTCTCCTAACAAGGGTGCCTCTAAATACGTGAGACAAATGCTGGAAAAACTAAGTGAAAAAATAGATGCATCTACAATTATAGTGGGGGATTTTAATACACCACTATCAACTCTGGACAGAACATCTCAAAAGAGAATCACTAAAGAAACAAAACATTTGAACAGTATATTAGAAGAGCTGGATCTAATAGACATATATAGATCATTACACCCAAACACAGCAGGATATACATTTTTCTCAAGCGCACATGGAACATTCTCCAAGATAGACCATATGCTAGGCCACAAAGAAAGGCTGAATGAATTCAGAAAGATCGAAATCATACAAAATATTATCTCTGACCACAGTGGATCAAGCTGGAAATTCGCAAGGGACAGAAGCCCAGACTTCACACCACAATTTGGAAATTAAACAGCACACTCTTAGAAAAACAGTGGGTCAAAGAGGAAGTCTCAAAAGAAATCAATGACTACCTTGAAACAAACGATAATGATAACACAACATACCAAAATTTATGGGATGCAGCAAAAGCAGTACTGAGAGGGAAATTTATAGCCATAAATTCACATATCAAAAAAGAAGAAAGAGCAAAAATTGAAGAACTAACTGCACTTTTGATGGAATTAGAAAAACAACAACAAAGTAACCCAACAGGAAGAGGGAAGGAAATAACAAAGATAAGAGCAGAACTAAATGAAATAGAAAATAAGAAAGCACTTGAAAAAATAAACAAGACCAAGAGCTGGTTTTTTGAGAAGATCAACAAAATTGACAAACCTTTAGCGAGACTAACAAAGAAAAAAAGAGAAAAGATGCAAATACACAAAATAAGAAATGAGAAAGGTGATATCACCACTGACCCCACAGAAATAAAGACTATCATAAGAGGATACTTTGAAAAACTATATTCCAACAAAAATGACAATTTAGAGGAAATGGACAAATTCCTAGAAACACATAAGCAGCCCATATTGACGAAAGAAGAAATTGATGATCTTAACAAACCAATCACAAGCAAAGAGATAGAATCAGTTATTAAAAATCTCCCAACTAAGAAGAGCCCAGGGCCAGATGGCTTCACAGGTGAATTCTACAAAACATTCCGGAAAGAACTAACACCAATGCTGTTGAAACTATTCCAAAAAATCGAAACAGAAGGAACATTGCCAAACTCCTTCTATGATGCCAACATTATCCTAGTACCAAAGCCAAACAAAGACACCACAAGAAAGGAAAATTACAGACCAATTTCTCTAATGAACCTAGATGCAAAAATACTTAACAAAATACTTGCTAATCGTATTCAACAACACATTAAACGAATTATACACCATGTCCAAGTGGGATTTATTGCAGGTATGCAAGGATGGTTCAACATAAGAAAATCAATCAATGTGATACACCATATAAACAGATTGAAGGAAAAAAATCACATGATTATATCTATAGATGCAGAAAAGGCATTTGACAAAATACAGCACCCCTTCTTGATAAAAAACACTCCAAAAGATCAGAATACAAGGAAACTTTTTGAACGTGATAAAGAGTATATATGAAAAACCTACAGCCAACATTGTTTACAATGGCGAAATCTTGAAATCCTTCCCTCTAAACTCAGGAACAAGAGAAGGATGCCCATTGTCTCGGCTCCTATTTAACATTGTCTTGGAAGTACTTGCTCGAGCACTGAGGCAAGAACCAGATATAAAAGGCATTCAAATTGGAAAGGAAGAAGTCAAAATTTCATTATTTGCAGATCACATGATCCTATACATAGAAAACCCTGAGAGATCTACAACAAAGCTTCTAGAACTCATAAATGAGTTCAGCAAAGTCGCAGGTTATAAGATCAATGCGCAAAAATCAGTAGCATTTCTGTACACCAATAATGAGCAAGATCAGGAGGAAATCAAGAAACAAATACCATTCACAATAGTAAATAAAAAAATCAAATACCTAGGAATGAATTTAACTAAAGAGGTAAAAAACTTATACACCGAGAACTATACAAGGCTGTTCAAGGAAATCAAAGAAGACCTAAATAAATGGAAGAATATTCCTTGTTCATGGATAGGAAGACTGAATATTATTAAGATGTCTATCCTACCAAAACTGATCTACACATTCAATGCAATCCCAATAAAAATCAACACAGCCTTCTTTAAGGAACTAGAAAAACTAACTATGAAATTTATTTGGAAAGGAAAGAGGTCCCGAATAGCCAAAGACATACTGAAAAAGAAAAACGAAATAGGAAGAATCACACTTCCTGACTTCAAAACATACTACAAAGCTACAGTAGTGAAAACAGCATGGTATTGGCATAAGGAGAGACACACAGACCAATGGAATCTAATTGAAAGTTCAGATATAGAACCTCATGTATATAGCCATATAATATTCGATAAAGCCATCAAACCGTCTCAACTGGGAGAGAATGGCCTATTCAACAAATGGTGCCTGGAGAACTGGATAGCCATATGTAGAAGAATGAAAGAGGATTACCATCTCACACCTTATACAAAGATCAACTCAAGATGGATCAAAGACCTAAATATAAGAACCAAGACCATAAAGATCTTGGAAAGCAGTGTAGGGAAACATCTACAGGACCTTGTAATAGGAAATGGCTTCATGAATATCACACCAAAAGCACGAGCAGCAAAAGAACAAATAGATAAATGGGACTTCCTCAAAATTAAAGCCTTCTGCACCTCAAAGGAGTTTGTCAAGAAAGTAAAAAGGGAACCCACACAATGGGAGAAAATATTTGGCAACCATTTATCTGATAAGAGACTTATAACTTGCATATATAAAGAACTCATATATCTTGAAAACAAAAAGATAAACAACACACTTTAAAAATGGGAAAAAGATTTAAACAGACACTTCTCCAAAGAAGAAATACAAATGGCTAAAAAGCACATGAAAAAATGCTCCAAATCTCTAGCTATCAGGGAAATGCAAATCAAAACTACAATGAGATACCATCTTACTCCCATAAGATTGGCAGCTATGAAAAAAAAAGAAGAATACAAATGCTGGAGAGGATGTGAAGAAAGGGGAACACTCATCCACTGCTGGTGGCAATGCAGAAGGATCCAACCATTCTGGAGGACAGTTTGGTGGTTTCTCAAAAAACTAACCATAGATTTGCCATATGACCCAGCAATACCACTGCTGGGTATATACCCATCAGAACTGAAAACAAGGACACAAACCGATATATGTACACCAATGTTCATTGCAGCATTGTTCACTATCGCCAAAACTTGGAATCAATCCAAATGCCCATCAACAGACGAGTGGATCAATAAAATGTGGTATATACACACAATGGAATACTACTCGGCTGTTAGAACAAATACACTACAATCACACGTGATAACATGGATGAATCTTGAGAATCTTATGTTGAGTGAAGCAACCCAGGCATTGAAGGACAAATACTACATGACCTCAATGATATGAAATAAGCAAACTTCCTCAGAGAGCTAGAGTCTGGAAAAGAGGCTTACAGGAAATTGGGGGGTGGAGGAAGGATGTGAGTTAACATCTGCAGGGGTGGAATCTGTGATGAGCTGGCGGTAGGTATGAGCACAAAGAAGGGACAAAATGGGGGCAAGGGGTTGCCTTCGGGTGGGGCTTTGGGGGTTTGAGGGGGGCTGGGGATGGGCAGAGGGGTAATATTGTCCAAAAATTGGGGGGAGGGAGGGGCAACATACGAACATGGGAGAGTGTCAGGTGTTCGTTGAGAACAAAATGTTGAGAAAATCGTATCAAAGTATAAGTAGGAGGGACACCTGGTTAGGATGCTCAGGGGGTATGGTCTGATGCGGGATGGACTCCGGGGGAATAGCTGAAGGCTCATTTTGCCAAGGTGTGTTGTACCATTGGGAAGAGACCCAAGAAGTGAGAGTTGGGGTGGACCCACATCCTGGGGAGGACTAATGCCGTCAAATAGAGAAAACTGTATCTCTCGTGAGAAAGGATGGCTCCCAGGGCATTAGGGCAGTTGAGAAAGTCAGGTACTGAATACTGCTGCAAGTATCTCTGGACATGGCTTCTTGGGAAATGGAGATTGGCTGGCGTTGTGGGCCTCAAGGGGAGGGGGAAAATGGATGTGGAATGGATGGAACCAAGGTAAATATGGGGGCAATAGAGGAGTTCTGTGAGAGTACACGAGGATGAATATAAAATATGTAATATTACACCAGAAACATATAGGGGACGACAGACTAATAATGTAAACCATAAGGCAAAACATAGGATAACTAAAAAATTTAGAAAACTGTACAATCTTAAGTATGGACCACATAGTAAGCACAGATGTCACCTTGTTTGAAAGCTATTGTCTCCGAATCTGTACATCAGTTTCAGGAAATATGATATGAATAAGCTAAAAGATTATCGCTGTGGAAGGGAAAAGGTTTTATGGTGGATCTGGGGAAGTACTGTATATTGTATATATGAATTTCGGTGGTCTAAGACTCTTGTGAAGCTGACATTATGTTGGGATTCACTTTACAGGAAGTTTGGATCACAGAGTGGTTCAACAATGGCAGCGGAGGAATACTGATATAGGATGTTATTGACAGGATATATATGGCTGACAGGGAGTTATACAGGGCATATGCCCAGGGTATATAGTAATGTCTAGATATACTCATAGTGGAAACAATTAAAAACAACAGCTGTGGGGGTACTGGGCACCTGGCCGGGGGGTCACTGTCATGGACCCTGGGGGAGCAGCGGCAGTCCCCCAGGGGCAACGGCAAGAACCAGGAAGGAAGGAGGGCCCAACAGTGGGTTCCTGATACTAATGGCTATGCTTTTGAGCCTATACATCTGCAATAAGAACAAGGCCTAGAGTAGCACTGTGCCTGGGAGTTTCCTCCTGACAACCTTCATTTTACTCAAATGTGGCCACTCTCACAGCCAAACTCAGCATGTAGATGCAGTGCATTCCCCCCAATGTGGGGCATGACACCAGGGATGAGCCTCCCTGGCACCGAGGCACATACCAGCTGAAGATGCAACTAGAAAATGACCTTGAATTAAAGGTTCAATACGGATCAGCAGAATATCCCTGTCTACATATAATAACATGACTTCAAAATGCTGTTTGACCTAATGTAAGGGGGAAATGGAAAGGAGAAATGAGAATATAAGGCTATGAGTCTCTAAAAAAGAGTCTGGAGGTGGTCAGAAGGAATGCCCTTATGCACAACTGAGCAGAGTCTAAGAGACAGATAAAGTAGATACAACCCCAGGTATTGGTTCTTTTGAGGGATAAAGAGACCCACGGGTTCTATGGTCATGGCAGATGGGGTTCACTGCCATGGCAGATGGCCCTTCTTTGGAGCTGGTGTTTCTACATGATGGAATTGGACTCGGAGGGGATCTCTTCCCACAAGACTTGCATGCTACTTTATTGGAATTGTAGTTGGTGCTGGGGTTTAAGATATATTTAGGGGATTTGAATCTCTGGACTGATAATAAGACACCCAGGCCCAGAGCCTCAACAGACTTCAGCTCCTACACTTTGATTTATTGGACTTATCCCACTCAGCTAACATCGAGTTGAAGAAGGTCAACCACCACACCATGGAGCCTAGAGTGTCTACAACTGAAAGCAGGAGGAGTGCATCCAGTATCCATGTGGAATCTAAGCCCCCACTTGACATAGATGTGCGATGGACACAACCAATCCAATGTCCACAGAGAAAATGTGGAATGGGTGTGGGAAGGGTAGCCATGGTGGCTGCTGGGTTTGGGGAATGGGAGGAAGAGATGAGATGTGGAGGCATTTTCGGGACGTGGAGTTGTCCTGGGTGGTGCTTCAAGGACAATTACAGGACATTGTAGATCCCCCCAGGGCCCACTGGATGGAACGTGGGAGAGTGTGGGCTATGATGTGGACCATTGACTACGGGGTGCAGTGATGTTCAGAGATGTACTTACTGGGTGCAATGGATGTCTCACGATGATGGGAGAGAGTGTTGCTGTGGGGGGAGTGGGAGGTTGGGGCGGTAGGGTTGATTGGGACCTCGTATTTTTTTAATGTAATTTGTAAAAATAAATAATTTTAATGAAAAAAAAAAAAGGATCAATAAAGAAATAATGACTTCTGAATAATACGTTAGAGGATCTGAACCTAACAGACATATACATAGCATTACACCCAAATACAGCCGGATGTATATTATTCTCAAGTGCACATAGATCATCCTCCAGAATAGACCACATGGTAGGCCACAGAACAACTCTCAATGAATTCAGAATGATCAAAATTACAGAGAACCAGATTAGGCACAAAGATTTAGAAGTTAAGTGGCACACTATTAGACAAACAGTGGTTCAAGGAGGAAATCACAAAAAAAAATCAGTAACTACAGTGAAAAGAATGAAAATGACAACACAACATATCAAAACCTAGGGGATGCAGCAAAAGCAGTACTGAGAAGGAAATTCATAGCCTTCAATGCCTATATTAAAAAAGAAGAAAGGGCTGAAATCAAAGACCTAACTGCACACCTGGATGAATTAGAAAAAGTACAACACACTAACCCCAAAGAAAATAGAAAAAGGTTAGACCAGAACTAAATAAAATTGAAGATAAGAAAGCACTAAAAAAATAAACAAAGTCAAAAGCTGGTTCTTTGAGAAGATTAATAAAATTGACAAGCTCTTAGCTAGACAAACAAAGAAAAAAGAGAGAAGGTGCAAATGCAGAAAATAAGAAATGAGGAAGGGGGTATCACCACTGACCCCATAGGAATAATGAGAACCATAAGAGGATACTTTGAAAAACTGTATGCCAATAAGGTGGATAATTTAGTGGAAATGGACAAATTCCTAGAAGCACACAAGAAGCCTACATTGATGAAAGAAGAAATTGACGTACTTAACAGGCCAATCACAAATAATGAGACAGAATTAATCATCAAAATCCTCCCAACTAAGAAGAGTCCAAGACCACACAGCTTTGCAGATGAATTCTACCAAATATTCTGGAAAGAACTAACACCAACCCTACCTAAACACTTCTAAAAAATAGAAATGGGGGGAATATTTCCTAACTCATTCCTGAAAAATCAGTCAATGTAATTCACCACATTGACAGATCAAAAGAAAAAAGTCACATGATCATCTGTATGGATGCAGAAAAAGCATTTGACAAACACAGCACCATTTCCTGGTAAAATACCCTGCAAAAGACAGGAATAGAAGGAAACTTCCTCAACATAATAATATAGGAAAATCCACAGCTAACATCGTATTCAATGGTGAAGTCCTAAAAGCTTTCCCTTTAACATCAGGAACAAGAAAAGGATGCCCACTTTTACCACTCTTATTTAGCATTGTGTTAGAAGTACTTTCTCATGCTCTTAAGCAAGAAAAAATATAAAAGTCATTCAAATTGGAAAAGAAGGAGTAAAAATGCCACTATTTGCAGATGACATGATCTTATACATAGAAAGCCCTAAGAAATCTACAACAAACTTCTAGAACTTAAAAATGAGTTCAGTAAAGTGACAGGTTAAAATACCAATGTGCAAAAGTCAGTAGCATTCCTGTACACCAATAATGAGCAATCTGAGGAAGAAATCAAGAAAAAATCCCATTTATAAGAGCAACTATAAGAAACAAATACCTAGGATTAAATTTAACTAAAGATGTAAATTACTTATATGCAGAAAACTACAGAACACTGTTAAGGGATGTCAAAGAAGACAAATAAATATTGTTAAATATTCCCTGTTCATGGATAGGAAGACTAAACATCATTAAGATATCTATCCCACCCAAACTGATTTACAAATTTAATGCAATCCCAATAAAAATACTACAGCATATAATACTGAATTTGAAAAACTAACTATGAAATTTATTTGGATGGGAAAGGGGCTCCAAATAGCCAAAGATATATTGAAAAAGGAAAATGTAATCTGAGGAATCACACTACCTGACTTTAAAACACACTGCAAAGCTACTGTGGTCAAAACTGCATGGTATTGGCACAAGGATAGACATACTGACCAATAGATCCTCACATATACAGCCACTTGATATTTGACCAGGCCACCAAGCCCACTCAACATGAAGAGATTGGCCTCTTCAACAAATGGTGCTTGAAGAACTGGATATCCATATCCAAAAGATTGAGAGAGGAATACCACCTCACATCTTACACAAAAATTAACTCAAGATAAATTAAATATATAAATATCAGACCCAAGACCATAAAGATTATCCTAGAAGATAATGTAGAGAAACATTAGGTAATGGTTTCATGAATTTTACACCCAAAGAATGAGCAATGAAAGGCAAAATAGATAAATAGGACTTCCTCAAAATTAAAAACTTTTGCACCTCACAAAAGTTTGTCAAGAATGTGAAAAGGCAGCCTACTCAATGGGAGAAAATATTTGGTAACCATATAGCTGATAGGGGTCTAATATCCAGCATATTTAAAGAAATTCTACACCTAGAAAATAAAAAGACCAATAATTGGCAAATGATTTGAATAGACACTTCTCCAAAGAAGAAATACAAATGGCTAAAAAGCACAAAGAGAGATGTTCAACATCACTAGCTATTAGGGAAATGCAAACCAAAACTACAATGAGATATCATCTTACACCCATTAGACTGGTGGCTATTAGAAGAACAGAGGACTACAATGTCAGAGAGGATGTAAAGGAAGGGGTACCCTTATCCACTGCTGGTGGGAATGTAGAAATGGCCCAGCCATTCTGGAGGACAGTTTGACCATTCCTCAGGAAGCTAACTACAAAACTGCCATTGTATCCAGCGATCCTACTGCTGGTGATATACCCAGAAGAACTGAAAGCAGGGACACAAATAGATATATTCACACCTATGTTCATATTGGCATTATTCACTATTGTCAAAAGTTGGAAACAACCCAAATATCCATGAACAGATAAATGGATAAACAAATTGTGGTACATCCATACAATGGAATATTACTCAGCTATAAGAAAGAATGCAGCATTAATACACAGGATAATATGAATGAATTTTTTTTTAAAGATTTTATTTGTTTATTTATTTCTCTCCCCTTCCTGCTCCCCCCACCCCGGTTGTCTGTTCTCTGTGTTTATTTGCTGCGTCTTCTTTTGTCTGCTTCTGTTGTTGTCAGTGGCATGGGAAACTGTGTCTCTTTTTGTTGCGTCATCTTGCTGCATCAGCTCTCCATGTGTGTGGTGCCATTCCTGTGCAGGCTGCACTTTCTTTTGCACTGGGCAGCTCTCCTTATGGGGCACACTCCTTGCACGTGGAGCTCCCCCACGTGGGGTCACCCCTGCATGGCACGGCACTCCTTGCGCACATCAGCACTGCACATGGGCCAGCTCCACGCAGGTCAAGGAGGCCTGGGGTTTGAACTGCAGACCTCCCATGTGGTAGACAGATGCCCTAACCACTGGGCCAAGTCCACCACCAACATGAATGACTCTTAAAGAACTTATGTTGAGTGAAGCCAGCCAGGCACTGAAGGACAAATATTACATGACTCACTGATATGAATTAAGCAAGTTGAGAGGGCTCACAGAGCTAAAGTCTGCAAGATAGGTTTACAGGAGACAGAAAGGGAAAAGAAACTGTGAACCAATGCCCATATGGGCAAAATCTATGATAAGGTGGAAGGGTGTAGTTGGGCATCACCAATTCTTTGCTCTGAGAGAGTTGGGCCTGTATGCCAATGGTTAGGGAAAATGTTGTCTTCGCTTCACTGCACTAGGGGGATTAAGACTCTAAGCCAAAGATTAAATAAAGTGTGTCAATCACCCCAATGCCCTTGGAGGGTGATGTCTGGAGCTTGGTCACCACCCAGATGCTTGTTGAGGGAGGAACAAAGAAAAAGGCCGATGGGCAAGCCTGTGGAAATGGTGGGTCCCCATGTAACCCCATGGAGAAGCAGATATCATCTTGAGAATAACTCTCAGACTTTGAAATTGAATGGAGTATGCCCTGCAGGTTTACTGAACTGTAGAGGACTCATGGATCATGTTTCCCTCAAAATATTTATCCTTTGTCTGTCAATTTGTATATTGAAAGCAGATAAATGGTTTTGTAAATTTCAGAGGTCTACAGCCAGACTGGACTTTGCCCAAGACAAACTCTATTTCTATAAACTGTAGCTGAAATATGATTTTGTACTTATCATTGCTACTGAAATAAGTTTTTTTGAAGGTTCTAATATCTTTTTTGAATTCAGAGGGTGGTGTGTAGAAGTTTGATATTGTTTATGAATTCCAAAAATAGGTATTGGATTATGTTTGTGAACTGTTCTGTTCCTCTGGGCATATTAGATTGTACTGGATTCAGAGATTTCACTTTTACTTTATTGGGTTGTGATTCACCAAGGGGGTGGGGACTCACAGAGAAAACTATATGACAGAGGAGTGAGTTAGAGATTTAATGCCAGAGCCCTGTGAAGTAAATACACAGAGAAGCAGATACATGAGGAAAGAGAGAAGGCTCCATAAGACATGGCAGAGACCCCGGGAAGAGAGATGAAGCCTTTTGCCTAGTGGTTTACAGCTGGCCTTGTGGAGAGAGCAGAGCACCTAATCCTAGAGAGAAATGAGTCCCAAGAGAGAGCCGAGACTTATCCCAGCCTGTAGCTGGTATTGGAAGAAGCTGGGACCATGGATCCTTAAGGGGAAGAGGAAGCCTGAACCTTTGCAGACATTAGCAGTCATCTTGCTCCAACATGTGGCAACAGACTTTGGTGAGGGAAGTAACTTATGTTTTATGACCTGGTAACTGTAAGCATCTACACCAAATAAATACCCTTTACAAAGCCAACAATTTCTGGTATTTTGCATCAGCACCCTTTTAAGTGACTAATACAATATACTTCTATTGACTTTCTTTTTATGAGCCATCTCCATGTTGTCCACAAGAGACCCACCTCAGATGTAAGGAGACAGCCAAATTAAAATTAAAGGGTGGAAAAAGGTATTCCATGCAAACAGTAACTGAAATAGAGCTGGAGTAGATCAGATAAATGTAAAATAACAGTATTATAGTATATGAACAATAATTTCTCAGTGCAACTAGCAAATTGTTCCTGTGATCAGTATTCTGTAAGGTTCCTCAAACAAAATAAACACTTGATTTTAATTGAGGAGGACTGGAGAAGAGATATATTTTTGGATAGTTCATTTTTCTTTAACCCTTTCTTATGCATATTTGTTAATTAAAACAATCGATCTGGATCAATAATGATTTATCATGACTACTGTTGAAAAAGATTTTGAGTTTTTCTGCCTCATGAAATTATGAGTTGGCACATTGTTATCTGCTGTAACTCATTCCAATAAAATGTGAAGAATTTCCAAATAGGAATTTGGTTATCCAGAAAGAATTATAGCCTAAATGGAAATTAAATAACTAAACCGATAATTTATTTCATTCTTACAGATTATTATGTCTGACAGTTAGAGCTGTAATATAAAAATTAGAATTATGTTATAATTAATTTCTATTATATTAGAATTATTTACATTTATAAATATTTGTTGCTATATTTCTTATAATGATTATATTAAATCTAACCCTGCTTTTGCACTCTCTTCTAAAATTTGTAATTTCTTTCAATCTATTTTTCTATTTATTTTACAATTTTACAATAAAGTTCTTTTTAAAAACTAAGAAAGCCATTTATTATACACTTTGGATAGATCATATGGTATGTGACTAGATCTCAGTAAAACTGCCTAATAAAGAAGTAAATAATTGTGCAAGCATAACTAGTAATGGCAGCTATGGATGGAAGGTAAAACAGAGAGATTGAGAGGGGAGGATTTTCTTTGTTTATCTGGGTTTTTTTCTTTATTATTATTATTGAAGTAATGAAAATGCTTTAAAAATGATTGACATGATGTATGCACAACTATGTGATTATACCAAATACCATTGATTATACCCTTTGTAAATTGTTTCTTTATTAATTGTATCAATAAAATTCATTTGTTTAAAAAAATAGGGTCGTGGGGGGGGGGGGGAATACACCAAATATAAAATATGGACTATAGTTAGTAGTATTATTTTAACAATTCTCCTACATAGTTTGTAACCAATCGTATGGTTAGGATATTGTGTCAACTTGGCCAGGTAATTTTTTCCACTTGTTTGGTCAAACAAGCACTAGGCTAACCATAATGCAAAGGCATTTATGAACTTTAGTCACCATTGACTTTACTGCAGTGGTAAATCATAGATAGCTCATTATAATTACATCAATCAGCAGTGAGTGATGCCTAACCCAATCAGTAGACTCCCTTAAAAGGGAAAGTGATTCCAGCATTGAGAAAGAATTTCCCAGTTTGTCTTTGGACAGCCAGTTCTCCCAGAACTCGTCAAGAATCTTCACTGGACTTTCATCTGAGCTCCTGGTTGTGGCCTGCCTGATGAACCTAGACTTGTGCATCCCCACAGCTGCATGAGAGACTCTGATAAATCTCTTATTATCAATGGATATCCCCTGCTGATTCTGTTTCCCTAGAGAACCCTGACTAATGCACCAATGTATCACAACAATGTAAGATGTTGGTGGAGGGGTGATGTATGGGACCCCTATATGATGTTATGCATGTTTGTTTTGTATGTTCAGAACTTTTACTATACACTTACTTACTGTTTATGCATTTTCATATAAGAATGATATACTTCAATAAAAATGTATATTAAGAAAACTTTTTATGTTATTACCATATGTAAATCTAACATTTCCCCTTTTAATCATATTCAGATATATGATTGCTGTTAATTGTATTCACAAGTGTGCTACCATCACAAGCATCCATTACCAAAACATTCCTATCATTCTATACAGGAACCCTGTACATTTTAAGCCTTAAATTTCTATTCCCTATCCCCATTTCATCATCTGTGTATTAGTCTGACAAAGGGGTGCCAATGTAAAGTACCAAAAATCTGTAGACTTTTATAAAAGGCTTTTTTATAAGGCCATTTACAAGGCCCTAAAGAGCCCAACTCAAGGTTGCTTTCTCACCAATACGGTGGCTATGTATTGAAGCAATACAGTTGTTGATGTCTTCCTGGTCTCTCCTTCCTGGGCTTCCTCTTCCTCTTAAGGATCCATGGGCCCAGCCTCTTCCCAATCTCAGCTGTGGGCTGTCATAGATCCTTTGTGTTCCCATGTTTTCTATATTAGCTACAAACTATCAGGCAAATTACTCATATCTCTCTCCAGAGTCCCAGGATCAAACATGACAGAGTTCTCTCCCATCTGGTGTATCTTCTTGAGTGAGTGTACATTTACATCAGTCCACCAAGGGGGTGGGGACTCAACCTGAGTCAGTCTTACTGACATGGTTGAATCAAAACCCTAATCTTAACAGGTAATTTAATCAAAGACAAAGTTATCACACCCAGAGGAATAGATTAATTTACACACACAGTCTTTCTCTTTTTGGGATTCAAAAAATAATCTCAGACTGTCACACCCTGGTAACCTATATTCCAGATTCTGACACTGTAAATTTGCTTATTATAATTTTTTTGCAAATGAGTGAGATCATGCACTATTTGTCCTTCTGTGTCTGACTTGTTCCATTCAATATTATGTCTTCAAGTTTCATCCATGTTGTCACATGTGTCAGGACTTCATTCATATTTGTGGCTGAATAATATTTCATTGTGTGTGTATATAATATATTCATTTACCCATTCATTGGTTGATGGGTTCTGGAGTTTTTTTCATATTTTGGCAATTGTGAATAATGCTGTTGTGAACATACATGTGCAAATATCTTTTAGAGACCTTGCTTTCAATTCTTTTGAATATATACCTAGTAGTGGGATTGCTGGGTCATATGGTCACGATATAGTTAGCATTCTTAGGAATCACCAAACTGTCATCTATAGCAGGTGCACCATTTTACAATGCCGTCAGAAATGAATAAGTGTTCCTATTTCTCCACATTCTCTCCAACACCTGTTATTTTCATTTTTTTTTTTAAAGCAGCCATTCTAATGTGTGTGAAGTGGTATCTCAATGTAGTTTTGATTTGCTTTTCCTTAAGGCTAATAATGTTGAGCATCATCCTTTCATGTCCTTTCTGGCCCTTTGTATATCTACTTTGGAGAGATGTTTGTTTAAGATTTTTGCCCATTTTTAAATTGGGTTGTTTGTGTTTTTGTTGTTAAATTGAAGGATTTCTTTTTATATACTGGATATTATTCCTTTATCAGATATGTGGTTTCCAAATATTTTCTTCCAATGTATAGATTGTTGTTTTAGTGTGCCAAAGGGCTTCCATTGTAAAGTAATAACAGAAATGGGTTGGCTTTGTGAAAGGGATTTATTTGGGGTAAAACCTTACAGTTCCAAGGCCATGAAAAGTCAAAACCAAGGTACCATAAGGGATGCCTTTCCAGCAAAGTCAGCTACTGCTGATCCTGTTATCTGGGCATGTGGCAAAGCAAGACAGCCCCCGATCTTTGTCAAGATTTCAGCCTTCCCTCCAGGTTCACCAAGCTCCCAGAGCTCAGCTGTGAGCAACCAGGCATAGGTCTTGTCTCTTTCCAGGCTTACTCTATTGGTCGCAGCTGCTCTGCTTTCTTCCTGAGTTCACCTGCAAGTTGTCAGGCATATCGCAGGGCTCATCAACTCTTGAGCTGCTCTGTGGGCCCAGCCTCTTGTGTCTTCATGCTTAAGCAATCCTCTAGTTCACTTTCACGTGGAAAGGCAAAAAATGGTGTCTTCCTTTTCCTGTGCCTGTGTCTCTATTATTATTAGACCCAGCAAAAGGGGAAAGATTCGACATGAATCAAGCCCCACTGACTTGGTCCAATCAAAAGCCCTGAAGAGATTTTATCAAATAATCTAATCAAAGGACCCTAAACAGAATTTAATGCAATTAAAAGGTATCACACCCACAGGAATAAGTTAGTTTAAAAAACATAATCTTTCTCTTTTGGGGATTCATAAAATAAATCTCAGACTGCCACACTTGTCTTCTTAGTTTCATGAGAAAATCCGAAAGATTTTAATTTTGAGAAGGTCTCATTTATCTATTTTTTCTTTTGTTGCTTGTGCTTTGGATGTAGTCTAAGAAACCATTGCCTAACACAAGGTCCTGAAGATTGTTTGCTATGTTCTTCTTCTATGAATTTGATAGTTCTAGGTCTTATATTAAAGTCTTTGATCATTTTGAGTTGATTTTTATAAATGGTGTGAGGCAGGGGTGCTCCTTTCTTTTTCTTTTTCTCTTTTTTTTTTTTTTGACAAATGGAGATCCAGTTTTCTTAGCAACATTTGCTGAAGATTCGCTTCTTTCTCAATTGAATGGTATGTGACCTTGTCAAAAATCAATTAGCCATAAAAGATGATTTATTTCTGAGCACTCAGTTCTATTCAGTTGGTATATATGTCTATCTTTGTGCTATTTCCATTCAGTTTTGATGGCTGCGGCTTTGCAATAAATTTTAAGAATGGGAAGTGAGTCCACCAACTTCATTCACCTTTTTCAAGATGGCTTTAAGTATTTAGGGCTCTTTAATCTTCCCTATATAAATTTGATGATTTGCTTTTCCATTTATGCAAAGAAATTGCATAATGGAATTTTGATTGAGATTGCATTGACTCTATAAATTGCTTTGGGTAGTATTGACATGTTGATGATATTTAGTCTTCCAATCCTTGGACACAGAATATCCTTTCATTTATGTAGGTCTTCTTTAATTGCATTTAGCAATGCTTTGTAGTTTTCAGCATACAAGTCCTTTATATCCTTGTTTAGGTTCATTCCTAGATATTTTATTTTTTTGGTTGCTCTTGTGAATGGAATTTTTTTCTTGATTTCTTCTCCCAATTGTGAATTGCTTGCATATAGAAACATTATGTTTTTTGGGTGTTGATCTGGTACCCCACCACTTTGCTGAATTTATTTATGAGCTCTAGGAGCTTTTTGCAGATTTTTTCAAGACTGTATATAGGATCTATCAGCTGCAAATAGGGTAAGTTTTATGTCTTCCTTTCAAATTTGCATGCATTTTCTTTCTTTCCCTTGCCTGATTGTTCTGGCAACACTTCCAGTACAATGTTGAATAACATTGGTGAAAGTGAGCATCCTTATCTTCCTTTTGAACTTCAAAAGCTGTCAGTCTTTCACAATTAAGTAAGATGTTAGCTGTGAGCCTTCTATATATGCCTTTTATCATGTTGAAAAAGTTGCTTTCTATTCCTAGTGTTCTGAGGGTTGTTATCAAGAAGAGGTATTTTTTCAAATGTCTTTCTACATTGATTGAGATAATCATGTGGGATTTTTTTCCCTTGCATTCTGTGAATGTAGTGCATTACATTGATTTCCTTATGTTGAACTAACCTTGCATGCAAATGATAAACCCTACTTGGTTATGGTGCATAATTCTTTTAGCATGCTGTTGGATTCAGCTTGCTAGTATTTTGATGAAGACTTTTGCATCTATATTAATAAGAGATATTGGTCTATAGTTTTTCTGTCTTGTGGCATCTTTCTCCAGCTTTGTTATGAGGGTGACATTGACCTTGTAGAATGAGTTGGGAGTGTAGCAGTTTGATATGGTTATGAATTCCAAAAATTATGCTTGTACTCTGATCTGTACCTGGGCATGACTGACTTATGGTTACAGCATTGGGTCTCCAACACTTGGTGGGTGGGGACTCACAGATAAAAGGCATGGCAAAGAACAGAGTTGACGATTTCTGACGTTGGAGTTTTGATGCTGAAAGACTGATGCTGAAGACTTAGGCTGGAGTCCTGGGAAGTAAACCAACCCCAGGAAGAAATGAATCTTGAACCCAGAGAAAAGCAAGCTCCAGGAATGAAGAAACCCAGGAAGCCTGAACATTTGCAGACGTTGGAGCCATCTAGCTCCAAATACCCCAAATAAATACACTTTATAAAAACTACGTAATTTCTGGTATTTTGCATCAGCACCCCTTTGGCTGACTAATGCAGGGAGTGTTTCCTCTTCCTCAGTTTTTTAGAAGAGTTTGTGTAGAATCTTCATTAATTCTCCTTGGAATGTTTGGTAGAATTCCCCTGTGAAGATATCTCATCCTGGGCTTTTCTTTATTGGAAGGTTTTTTGATTAGTGATTCAATCTGTTTGCTAGTAATTGGATTGTTGAGATTTTCTATTTCTTCTAGAGTCAAAGTAGGTATTTTGTGTATTTCTAAGATTCTGTCCATTTCTTTTAGGTTATCTAATTTAGCAGCATACAGTTATTTATAGTATCCACTTATAGACCATTTTATTTCTTCAGGGTTGATAGTAATGTCTCCCTTTACATTTCTAATTTGAGTTATTTATATCTTCTTGCCTTTTTTCTTTGTCAGTTTAGCTTAATGTTTGCCAATTTTGTTGATCTTTTCAAAGAATCAAATTTGGTTTTGTTGATCCTCCATTGATTGGTTGGTTGGTTTTGTTTTCCATTTCATTTATCTCCTCCCTGATCTTTGCTATTTCCTTCCTTCTTCTTACTTTGGGTTTAGTTTGCTCTTCTTTTACTTGTTCTTCCCATTTTGAGGTTAAGTCTCTGATTTGAAGCCTTCCTCTTTTTTATTATAAGCATTTAGAGGTATACATTTACCTCTCTACATTGCCTTCATTGCATCCCGTAAGTTTGGTATGTTGTATTTTCATTTTCATTCAACAGAAGATATTTCTTAATTTTGCTTCTGATTTCCTCTTTAAATCATTGTTTAAGAATATGTTATTTACTTTTCACATATTTGTGAATTTTCTCTTTCTCCCTCTGTTATTGATTTCCAGCTATAGTCTACTGTGAAAGGGGAATATATATTGTGTGATTTTAATATTTTTTTATCTATTGAGACCTGTTTTGTGTCACAATATATGGTCTATTTTGGAGAACCTTCGATATGCACTCAAGAAGAATGAGAAAAATTCTGTTTTCTTTGGGTGCAGTGTTCTATAGCTGTCTGTTAGTTCTTGTTGGTTTAGGGCATCATTCAATTCTTGCAATTCCTTATTGATCTTCTGACTAGATTTTCTATCCTATATTGAAAGTGGTACGTAACAGTCTCCTACTATTAATGTAGAACAGTCAGTTTTCCCCATCAAATCTCTCAGGTTTGCCTCATATATTTTTGGGTCTCCTGTTAGGTACATATATGTATAATTGTTACGTCTTCCTGTCGAATTGTCCCCTTTATCAGTATGTAATATCCATTTTTTGTCACTTGTAACTGTTTTTATTTTTACCTAAAATCTATTTTGTCCAATATTAGTATAGCCATCCCAGCTGTCTTTTGGTTAATCCTTGCATAGTATAAAGTTTTCCTATCATTTCACCATCAACCTACCTACTTGTACCTTGACTTTAAGGTGAGTTTCTTGAAGCCAGTATTTGGGTCATGCTTTTTCATCCATTCTGCCAATCTCTGCCTTTTGACCAGAGAGTTTATTTCATTTACATGTAAAGTCATTATTGATAATACAGGTCTTTCTTCTCCCATTTTGGTTTTTAGCCTTCGTAAGATTTATACCTTTTTTGTCTCTAACTTTCATTAAAGCATACTTTTTTATTCTTTGCTCTCTTGTGTTATACCATATTGAGTGCCTTCTCTTTTTTATCTGGATATATTTTTCATATGTTTTCCTCATGGTTACCATAGGTTTAAAGTTTTGCATCCTAAATATATAACACTTATATTTGGTTTCATATCACCTTAACTTCAATAGCATCATATATACTTATATCACTGTGTCCTCCACACCACTGCTTTTTGCAATTGTTAACACTTATATCTCTGTACATTGTATATCCAAAAACCTAGATTATTACTTTCTATGCATTTGTATTTTTATCCCCTGTAGGAAGTAAGAAAAGGGGTTACATATCAAATAATATAATAAAATAATACTGGCATTTGTAATTACCCAAAGGATTACCTTTACTGCAGGTATTTATTTCTTTATGCTACTTTGAACCACTGTTCAGTGTCCTTTCATTCCAGTCTGAAGAACTCCCTTTAGCATTGTTTATAGGGCCATTCTTTTGGTGACGTACTTCCTCAGCTTTTGTTTTTCTGAGACTGTCTCCCTCATTTTTTAAAGAAAGTCTCACCAGATACGAAATTCTTGGCGGGCAATTGTTTTCCTCAGCATTTTAAGTCTTCTTGTCTCCATGGTTTCTGATGAGAAATCAGCACTCAATGTTACTGTGACTCCATTGTATGTAATATGTTGCTTTTTTCTCTTTCAGCTTTCAGAACTCTCTTCTTCTCCATTGCATTTGACTGTGTAGTCAATATGTTATTAGATCAATATGTAAACATGTTTATCTTGTTTGGTGTTATCTGAGCTTCTTGGATGTGCTTATCCATGTATTTTGCTAAATGTGGGAAATACTCATTTCTTTGACTATTCCTTCTTCCCCTTTCTCTCTTTTTTCTCCTTCTGAGACCTTCATAACACATATATTGGTGAGTTTAATGGTGTCCCATCACTGTCTTAGGCTATTTTTGCTTGTAACATAACTTTTTTTCTTTCTGTTTCTAAGCCTGACTCAATTCAAGTGTTTTGTCCTCAAGTTCACTGAATCTTTCTTTGACGAGTTCCTTTTTGCTCTTGAAACCCTCCTGGGCATTTTTCATTTCAATTATTGTGGTCTTCAATGCCAGTTATTCTGTTTTGTTCCCTTTTAAAATTTCTGTCTCTTTACTTAGGCTCTCATATTGTTTATTCATTGTTTACCTCATAGCCTATAGTTTCACCTCTGTACTTTCCTTTGTCTAGCTAAACATTTTAAGATAGTGTTTTAAAGGCTTTGTTTCATATGTCCACAGTCTTATCTTCTTCATTGGTGTTTTCTGTGTTTTAATCTTCTTCCTTTATATGGGCCATCATTTCCTGTTTCTTTGTTTGTCTTGTGCTTTTTTTTTTTTTCTTTTGCAGTATATGTTTTAATGTTTTAAAATGTTACTCCCTGGGCTGTTCCATTTCTTGGTTTTATAATAAGAAGGTGAGAAGACAGAAATTTTCTTGATCTTCACCCCTCCTATCAGGAAGATCTGCCCAATGTGAATGCACTAGTGCAGGGTTTTCCCTGTCTTATTGGGACTCTGTCTTGTCCTAGACTTTTGCTTGTTAGTTGTTTTGGAGATCCCCATTTACATGAGTTTGGTTGTCCCTTTTGTTTCACAGAGAACAAACCTACTATGCCTGATTATCTGAAGCCTCCGGGCTTTGTCCCAGACTGTCCTCCTCTATAATTTTTTATGTTCCTTTTCTTGTATCACATTACTTGTGCCTGGAGCGCAAATTCTGGATGGAGTATCATGCTAGGAAGAACTTTCCCAAGTATGTTTTTCCCAGCCAAAACTGGGCCAGAGACCTATGGAGGGGGCACAGACCAGCTTCAAAGTGCTCTGTGGAGGGTGGGTCAATAAATGTGCCAAAAAATTCTCCATTTTCCCACAGCTGTGCTTTCCTGGCCTGCCCAGCAGATGCAGTTCTTCAGCTACTTTCCCTTACAGCCCTGAGGAAGTCTTGCATCTTTAAATCTCCACTGCCTCCACCCCTGTCCAGAGAGAGTTGAAACAATGGCAGCCATGGTCTTTGTTGGGTGTATGTTGACACAAAATCTACCCTCAGAGCTAGGACCCAGCAGCTGGAATTTGCTGATCAAAAGCCACAATAAGCAATAGGCCATGCACACTTCCATTCTTAAGGAAGAGAACTTTTATATGCCTTTCTGTCACCAGTTGCTAGCCAGGGACTGGGCTCTGCAGCAATATGCAGCAAGAGATGGGGATCAGTGCTGGTAGCACCAGGCAGAGATAGCAATTTACAGTTCTTTGTCTTAATTTATTAGCCTCTTCCTTATGCTCTACAGTGTGAGTTTCAAATTTGTTGTTTCAGAAAATTCCTCCCTGCTTAACAGCTGTTGTTTTTTTTTCTAAAGGACTGAGTCCTAGAGTACCCTACTCTGTCATCTTCCCTGGAAGTCAGTCTATCCATTCATTTTTTTTCAAAGATTTATTTTCATTTATTTGTTTCTTCTCACCCCCTTCTTTTTTTGTACTTGCTGTGTCTGTTTGTCTTTCTTGTTTCTTTTGGAAACATTGGGAACTGAACCCAGGACTTCCAATGTGTTAGGGAGATGCCTAGTCACTTAAGCCACTTCCATTCCCTGCTTTATTGTGTCTCTTATTATGTTTTTTTCTTTTTGTGTCTCTTGTTGCATCATCTTGTTGGGTCAGCTTGCCACACCTGCCCATCACATCAGCTTGCTGTCTTGCTCGTCCTGCCAGGAATCTCTGCTCCCTGCTTTTTATTGTGTCTTTTAGTGTGTTTTTCATCTTCTGTCTCTTGTTGCATCATCTTGTTGTGTCAGCTTGCTGTGCCTGCCTGTTGCACAAGCTCACTGTCTTCTTTCGGAGGCACTGGGAACCAAAGCACGGACCTCCCATATGCGGTAGGTGGGAGCTCAATCACTTGGATCACATCGGTTTCCCTATCCATTCATTTTTAATGTTTCCTTTTATGTTCATCATCCAGTATCCAAGACTAAACCAGAAGAAAAAGAGACATTATCAGTCATTTTACCTTAGTTGGAATCAAGGAGATGACACATCATTTGATACAATGAAGGAATTAAGCACAAGGAACAAAACAAATAAGATAGGGTTCTTGGTGTTCTGGGAAGTGTATAGGCTGAAATAAGAATAAGACTTTTTACTCACTTTTGACCATGCCCTAATCTTTGCCTTGTGACCAATCTGTGTGTCAGATGCGTGTGCAATCACTAATTATACCCAGAAGCTGTCTGGAACACCTTAGTCTTTCTCTGAACTGTTTCCAGCATAAGAAGAGAAATGACCACTGAAATATCTCTATTTCAATGCAATGATCCATTTTTATCATTACTGTGACCCAATCAATGTCAAGCTTTGCTCAATTTTACTAATACTGTGTAGCGATGACAGAATAAGTAGGTGGAAAGGGTGGAAACTCTCTTCCTAAACACTTCTGTCTTGAAAAAAAATCAGGTGTATTTGCTCAAGGTCTCTGTTTTCCAAATTTCCCTGCTTTTTCTTCAAAGTTCATACATAATACTGTTCAATAAGGCATAGTGATAATGACGATGATAATGGTGATGATGATGATGATGATGGTGCAACCCCATCCACTGTTGTCCTAAGAAAATGAAAGTAGTGAGACCAATCTCAAGTGAAATATAGAACCCTTAAGAAGCTTCCCTTCATTCCCCACTTAGCTACATAAATTTATCATCTGAAAAAAAAATGTTTTCTCAAGCAGTCACAGGAAATTCCATGGAAAAAAAACAACAGAAAGTGGGACTATTTTCCCCTCTTGAAACATGTTTGACTTAGAAGCACTACCATTTTCAAAGATTGCCATTACCAATAAATCACTATCCTAACAGATGCAGAGCAAGACAGAACACGGAGCTGCCGAGGCATATATTACAACAATAGATGCCTTAGTAACAGTTTTAACTGTTCTGCAACAGATTTTGCCCTAAAGCAGTAAATACCCTGCACACAGAAGATTATTTGGCTTTTGCTTTTTCTTAGTAAATAAGTAGACAGGCAGATAACGCAGATAGAGAACTTTCTAATCATCCTTCTATATTATTTTTGTGAAAAACAGAGTTTGAGGAAACATTAGGTAACACGAAGCTCTTAAGATATTGATACAAATCCAAAAGCTGTCATGTTTTCCTTCTGACACAGAAAATGTATACCAAACAAAAAGGCATCCTTGCCAGAGTTTGAGGTGAAAGTGAGCTCTCAATCTGTAGAGTCCTGAGAAAGTGGACTTTTTTTCTCTTGTCTCTTATATTCCATCTATCTTATGTTTCAACATCAGATAAGTTCCATGTTCCAGACATGCTTCTAGCATGTTCTTGCCACATCATTCTTGCTACATCCCAATATGCAGAGGAAGAGTAGACACTCAACTTCAGCCTTCGTAGTCCTCCAAAGTACCTGCCTGAGTGAAGGCAACTCCTTGAAAACTTTTATTTGGAATTCTAAAAATACCCCATATGTCCACCCTGATTACCCAAATATAGCATGGATATTACAAACCTGGAAGAACTAGCCAGATTGTGAAACTAGGAAGTTTGACTTTGGTTGTGCTCTTGTGTCTTTATCACCCCCACATCCCACTGTAAAAAGAACCTTCCCTTCACATCTGCTGTCTTGTCTCAGCATACCTGTGCTGAGGGATGTGCTGTACTCTCTTCCCAGATGGTATTTCCTCAGTTCAATTCACAAGCATGCACACACAACATATTCAAGATGCCAACCATCTAATAAGCAAGGTTTATCTGGCCCAACCCAAACAATGGTGACAGTTCTCTCACTACCCCCATATATATGTATCTGACCTCTAGTCATTCCTAATTGGAACTTCAGGGGTGTCCATGAACTACAGTCTGAAACTGTAGGTGAAGCCTATCTAAAACGGGGCTTCACAGGTTTACATCAGAATTCTCAGGAAGGAGGAGGAAGAGGAGGAAGAGGAGAATGAGAAAAAACAACACAGCTATCAACCAACAGTTCTCAAGAATTTCCTCCTTCTCTTTCCTCTCTAAAAAATAAGGAGAGTATTACCTTGCATTGGTCAATTTCAAGGACAATCAGGAAACTTCTAACACAATATGGAACCCTTGTTGGAGAGGTAAAAATTAGCCTTTATAGGAATAATATCCTTTTTTTGAACACATTGTCTTATATATAACTTGAGAGATACAGGAGGGTAGGGATGAAAGGAGATTTCTCTTTCCCTCTTTCTCATGCCCTTGTTCTCTCTTGTTCTTGTTCATACCCTTGTTCTCTCATTCTGGATGCTTTTTCTGCCACTTAGGCAGGGGAAATTGTTCCTCCCAAAACCCCAAGAAATCCCAACACAGGCAACCAACCCTTGCAAGGGCCATGCTTTCTTCCATTGGTTCTCAGACTCTTCAATGAGCTAGCTCTTAACCAACAGTAGTAAGGTAAATTGTGAAATCTGAATGAGAGCTTAAGGCATAAGAAGAAAATCCAGACTTAGTCTGCTGTATTCCAGATCTTAGGCACATCCTGACCCAAGTAGAGGAAGTACTTAACATGTACAGTCCAGCTCGCCAGTGGGCAACATTAGG
The DNA here is from genome assembly GCF_030445035.2 of Dasypus novemcinctus. NCBI lineage: Eukaryota > Metazoa > Chordata > Mammalia > Cingulata > Dasypodidae > Dasypus > Dasypus novemcinctus. The sequence continues at coordinate 23,170,380 of NC_080683.1, forward strand.
AGTCCAGCCTAAATGTTCTGTTTCCTAAACTTGTCTTCTCCATATAGTTTCCCGGGAAACTGCAAAAAGCTATGTGAAGTTGGCCTAGGGCAAAATACCATGTTCAAGTGACCCTTACTCTTGACCATCAGTCTAGGTATAAGCCTTTTCCATTCTTAATATCTGCCATCATTTTGGCAGGCTGAAGGTGTAAGTGCATGGTGACTGGCTATGGGCAGAACTTGAGCAGACAATATTCCAAAGAAAAAATAAGGGCTCTGATCCTGGCAGGTTTTGAGAAAGGACCCTTGTGCTCAGAGTTCAGAGCCGTGATATTAGCAGGAAAAGCATTCATTGAGAAGAACAGATTAGGCTTGTCTAGTAGAGTAGACTTTTGGAAATGTTAATCTGCCTTTGCCTTCAGAAAAGAGGACCAATCGATCTCAAATAAATTTTAGGATGACAGAGAGTAGGTGGGAGTTATAAAGAAGAGGCTAAAATGTGAAAATCAGAAAGGGAGTGTATTTGAGGATTGGTGGAGAGGAGGTAAATTATATTGTCATTTATTAGGGGATTTCAGTGGGTTTCACCACTATAGGGTAATTATGGGAAATACAGGCATCATTTTATTTCAGGGGAGTGTAAACTAGAAATTATTTGATATTAACATAGGATATTGGAGATCTTTTGAGAAAAAAAATCTAAAACCTAACTCCACCGAGTTTCTTAATATTATCCCAAGTTTAACTTATTAAAACTGAACAACCAGCAAGTTTGGGAAGAACTAGCAAAATATTCATAGTAAAATCCATTGCTTTCAGTTGCAGTGGATTTTAATAATTAAAGTTGTCATTATGTTTGACCCATAAAGAGTAACCTTGGTTATTTGTATGTATTCAGCTTTGTCTGCCTTTGCTTAAGCTTAAATATTAATGGAAAAGGAAACTTACAAAATCCCTCAAGCTGCACTCTAGGAGTTCAAGGCATTTTAGCTGATGGTGATGAATATAATCATTTCTGTGCTAATTCTTAAAGACAGCAATGAACATTGGAACAAATAGTTTAAAGAACACTGGAAAGAATATTTGACAATTTGCATATGCAAAACTTATAGGTTAGGTTCTGGGAAACTTCTTTCTAGGGTGAGCATACTTACGGACATGAGAAATGACTGTCTATAAAATATGGAGATTGATTTCTTATTCCTTTTAGGGACAGAAATAGTGTGGTGTTAATGGAGACTGGATACCAAGCCCTTGAGAGTGCTTCTCATCCAGTCCACTATAGGCTGGTTTGCCTAAGAGGCAATATGCATTGTGGTTAACAGTATAGTTCTCATTTACAGATATTCTATGTTCAGATCTTATAACCACCATTTACTATCTATATGACCTTGGGCAGGTTGAAATTGATGTCTCATTTATTCAATGAGAATGGTAACAGTAGCTACTTCATTGGTTTGGTGAGAAAATTAGATGTGATAAAACTGAAAAAGTGATTGGAACATGATAAATGTTCAATCTATTATTATTTGGTCATAACAAGGATAGCTAAAGAGAAGCCCATTAGATAGCCATGGTTCCATAGATAAAGTTCTACTTCTAGAAAAATAAAATTTGACATGGAACAAAAATTCAAAAAATTACTTAAACATTGTCTGAAATGGTAGAACTAAGAAGTACCTTTTTTTTTTTTGATCGGATTACATAAAGCTTGAATAGCTAAAGGAAAATCTTTGAACAACCCAAGAAATGACCAGATTGATCAAAAAGCAACATGTGCAAAAAGCTAAGGCATAAAGCATCATGGTGTAGGGGTGGAGGACTTGGTCCAGTGGTTAGGGCATCCGTCTACCACATGGGAGGTCTGCTGTTCAAACCCCCGGCCTCCTTGACCCCTGTGGAGCTGGCCCATGCGCAGTGCTGATGTGCACAGGGAGTGCCCTGCCACGCAGGGGTGCCCTGCCACAAAGGGGTGTCCTCCGCATAGGGGAGCCCCACGTGCAGGGAGTGCGCCCCATAGGGAGAACTGCCCAGCACAAAAGAAAGTGCAGCCTGCCCAGGAATGGTGCCGCACACACGGAGAGCTGACACAACAACAAAAAACAAGAAACATAGATTCCATGCTGACAGCAACAGAAGCGGACAAAGAAGACTCAGCAAATGGACACAGAGAACAGACAACCGGGGGTGGGGAGGGGGGAGATAAATCAATCAATCAATCAATCAATCTTAAAAAAAAAAACATCATGGTGTAGGAAGAGTGAGAAGAGGCCAAAAAATTAAGGCTCAATGGTCTTTTAAACTCAATACTGGCCACAGAAAAAGTCTGCTCAGCTTTTTGAACAACAGGTAATCTTTTCAGAACTAAATTTTAGAAAGATCACAAAGAAAGCAAAATATACAAATCAGTGTTCTATAGCCAGAAATAATCTTGAGTAAGTCATCCAACCTCATAAAGGTTAGAACCTTTTGGGACAAACTTACATTTATTGTCCCTTTGGCAGAGATCTCTGTGTGGATGACTCATTTCTTCTCTAGATCTTGTTAATTATCCATCTCTATTTCATACAAAAGACTTGGAGTGCCCATAAATTTATTTTGGGGGAATAGAAGCTATACACAAAAAGGAAATAGAGCAATGTTTAGTAAACTGCTTGGTACAATATAAGCACTCAAAAATATTTTTGAAACAATCAAAATTGTATATACATTTAGTTTTATGAGTAAATATATTTTGTAAAGTAATATTTACATGAAAATATTTTCCTTGTCTTTGCCATCCCACTGAGGAATTCCCAGTGCCTAGTAGACAGTTCTACATAAGCAACTTATTTGCTGAAAATAATTTTGAAACACTGAAATCTCTTTGTGATAGAGACAAAGGTGTTCCCTAAATTATATAGACAATTGCCACTTTTATCCCTCTTGATGTGTGTAGTATAAATTTAAACCTTGGATTCTTTCTTTTACATCCAGTATAAGATCAAAGTTTGCATTTAGTCCATACATTTAATACCTAATTTGCTACCATTAACCTTGGTTAGTCATGAGTGCAGCATCATTTTTGCCCTTGCATTCATCTCCAAAAAGATTGGATCTGAAAACAGAACATTTAATTAATTTTTTACTTATAATCTCTTTGTTGCAGAATGAAGTTAGCATAATTAAATAATTTATGCAACTTTCAAATAATTTCAATGATCATAGTATATATTTGGGTGATCTAATTTGAGTGAGTCTTTACACATTGGCCAGGAACAGAAACCCAAAAATATCAAACTGAAAAAGGAAATCTAGTGTCTGTTTGAGCTACATTGGAACTTTGTAAAATTGAGGAAATAATCCTATTTTCCGGACATTTCATGTAAAGAAAAATGGAATTGAAATTTTTATTGTGTTTTATTATGACCTCAAAAAGTTCCAATAACCCCAGAAACAACACAATTTTTTTTTTGCAAAGTGCTCTTACTTCAGGGGAATTTCACCCAGGCTTTATTTCACCACTGCTTCGCTGTGGTATCCTGCTTAAGTCACTCGATTTTTCCACATGTTAATTTTGTTACTCAAAGAGAACCACCAATAATAGCCCTTAGGCACTTCAGAGTACTCTTTCGAGTACAGATTAGATGGTTTTATTTTTTGCTTCTTAGAGAAAATCCTCCACAAAGAGAGGACCTGAAATACTGAGTTTAAATATCATATGAAACATCTGCAGCAGCATTGAAACTACCCTATCAATAATGAAAAAGCAATGCCATCTACAAAATGGGTCAATAGCATCTGAGAAACAATGCTATGTTCACATTGAAAAGTGAAAACTTGAGTACCATTTCTTCCTGTCTGTCACAGGACAAAAATGTGGAAGGCTGAGAATTACATGCAAAACTTAGAAGAATTGAATCTGAGGTGTCTGATTTTGATTTGGCTAGCCCATGCTGCTGTACAAAAATAGCCCTGGGCATTAATCTGTCAGGTCCATTATTATGCCTATTTCTGAGATTTATACATTGGTTTATGGTAGCAATAGACATTTATTGAGTGCTGATCACCTGCCATGCTCAGTGCTGCATACCTTAGTAGTGATGGTCCCAACCCAGTGGGTTTTCAATCTAATAAGCCAGGCAAGGCAATTAAGACACAGACTCAGAGGAAGAGAATGACTAATGCATGCAGAGGAGACGAACAGCTTTCCTTTCCTTTGCTACATCTTGTGCAGCCCACCATGGTGTCTTTGTTCAAAGAAGTTAAAGAAGTATTTTATAGACCAAGAGGGTATGAAGATGGATGTCAGCAGCATACTCAGAGCACCTGTACACTTCAGATTTTTTGACATTGATCTGAGTAGTAGATTTTCAGATGTTTTACTGGTTCAATTCAATTCCTTGTGTGAATCATTTTCTTATCTTCTTTGTTTCTTCATATCTCATTTGAATTCCTTTTACTCATAGCATCCTTACCGTCTTTCTCCTTCATAATTATTTAATGTCTCCCTTTGAAATGCCTCAATTGCCCTCTTCCCCCATTCTGTTTGATATTAGCATCTTCATCTTCACCAAAAACATGCACTTGGTAATGGACTTACTGGATTAAACAGGTATGGCCCTTGGCCTCAAATAACTTAAAATTTGAGATGGAAAATAATGAGCCATTCATAGCAAATTTGTGTAGTCTTAATAATTATCCTTGAACAAATGCATTCAATATTATATGCTGATCAAGTTTTAAGTAAATTCAAGAGAGCTCTGAGTGAAAAGAGCTATGGAAATAATGTGTTTTTATAGAGTGGAAGTGACCAGAGTTTGCTCTTCGTAATCGTTAGGTCACACCCATTATTCTGCTTCCTGTGGGCATGCACATGTAAATTCAGATAGCTTTGTATTAGAACAGAAACTTCAGTCTATGAACACGTTATTCTCTAGTTGAAAGCTTGTTACCAATATGTTCAAGGCTGGCAGATGTCTCTTTAGTTCAAAAACAAACATATTCTTTTTATAAACGCTGTGATAATTAAGTTCATGTATCAACTTTTTTAAGTTATGTGGCACAGTCGTTTGGTCAAGCAAGCACTTGATGGTTATTACAAGGCATTTTATAGATTTAAATCAGTCAGTTGACTGCATCTGTGGTCTTTGTTACAATCAACAAAAGAGAATACCTTCAGCAATGAGAGAAGTCCTCTCTAATCAATTACAGGACTTAACGGGAGGACGGATGATTTCAGCAGTCAGAAAGAATTTTTAACTCTACTTCAGCCAGCCAGCTTCTCCTGAGAGATTCGTCAAACCTTCTTCAGAGTTCCCAAAGCAGACTGCCATATGGAATTTGGACTTGCCAATCCCCAGGGTCACATGAGGCAATTCCGATAATAAACTCAATATTTATATATAGATAAATAGGTAGATAGATATAGATGTAGATAGATGATTAGATATAAATGTAGATGCAGAGATATAGATATATAGATATACAGATACAGATACAGATATAGATATATATAGATATAGATATAGATATATAGATATATAGATATATCTATCCTGTCAGTTCTGTTTTTCTGGAGAACCCTGACTAATATAAGTGTGTTTTAGTAATTGTATTTGTAAAGAGATTATAACCATTGATTTATACAAAGAGTACCCTGATATCTCGAGATATTACAATCAACAGGCCCTATAAGAAAACATAGAGTCTGGAAAAAGCAGCTGCATATCTCATAAACTGCCAGACTAATGAGTCCATTTCCAGGAATGGACAGGACACTCACATTCTCCACAGTATACCAAATATAAGGTACTGGTAGAACCATAAAGAAAAATTTCCTGCCTTCAAGGGATTTACAGTTAATTTGGGTAAAAACTATACAAATGAAAAATAACCTGAAATCTAAATAAATGACAGATAAAAGAGACCAACAAAAAAGTATAATAAGACTATATGAGTAGGAATGACTTGTAACTGATAGTTTCCAAAGAAATCTGGACTTGGATCAATGTTTTCTGTTTTAAATGAATTTGATTTTTTGACTAGATGCATAGAATTGGATTGGTCTTGACAAACACATTTTGGTGGAAGCATTAAAGGGTGTTTTGCAAGCCAGTCAAAGAGATTTACAGGCAAGGTTATTCAAGAGGCTATTAAAACATAGCTTATTGCTCCTCTGCTTAAAATATGTGTGTTTCTGCTGGCTACTATTAGACCATGTTATACCCAAATGCCCCAGGACAAGTTTGCACAGAGCCAAGATGGAAAAAGTTATTTTCAAGAGAAAAAGAAGGGGTAAAAACACCTTGGATTAAGTGATGAAGCTAATTGCAGCTCTGCATTTCTGTCTCTCATGGTGGCCTTGTCCTTAACTGCGTAATCCAGGACTCTAATTTGACTGCTCTTCAGTTAGAAATAGTCCTTCTTCAACATATTACTTATATAGAAAGTTGTGTGGTTTTTAACTTGGAAACATTCACTCAAGGACAAAGCATCCTTTTGTGAGACGTGAGCAATGTGGAGGCGGCTGTGGGATGAAAGATTTGCTGGTCCAGTTGAAGGCTACCATGGCCTCTAGAGGCCTGCCCCACGTGGTGAGAATTAACTTTTAATGTAAGACTGGAGGCAAAACACTTAAGAGCTCTCCAGTTTTCTCTGACAGAATGAATAGGTAAATGCCATCATATGTTTATCAATAGCTGATATATGTAGCTACTATAAGAATTAAAGTATGGCTTTTTTGTCACTTTTTTTTTTTCTATTTCTCTTACTCTAGTTTTATAGAGAATTGGGTGGATAATCTTTAGAAATATAGAGTGGTAATAGCAAGTATGAGCCCTGTATGCTGCATCTCTTGGCTGGCATTGCTAATTCATCATAGGACTTTTTTCTCCTCATTCTGTACTCTATTTTAGAAGACTTTTTAATATGTACTTAATATAGAAACTAGCATTTGTTGCAACATATTCATTTTGCCAGTATTAGACATACATTCTGCGAGTACAGGCACCATGGCTACCTTGTCTAGTTCATTGGTTTATCCCCAAATCATGCTCATCACATTGACAGGCTCAGCAATACTTGTTGAACAAATATAAAGGAAAAGATCTAAAGAAACTTTTTAACAAAACTTTTATTTTTTACATTTCAGGAAACAAACCTTTAGATGTTAAATATGTTTCCAATTACAGGAAGAAGAATAGGAATTCAGCCTAGTATACGGTGGTCAAGTATTCTTCTTTCTATAACAACCTCTCAACTGAAATTAAATGTAAATATACATTTTGTCAAATTAAAGACAATAGTTCTACTTCATTTACTTATGAAATTTAGAGCTTATGATTTAATTTTGTACATATGACTAAAATCCTTGTGCTTTCCAATATTCATAAGCAAACTCTGTATTATTAACTTCTGGACTTCTAATATATAGTCCAGCTGATATATTAAGCCAATTATAATTTCACATAAATTACTGGCATACATGGAAAAACCAATAATTAAAATTGAACCCACTTTTATTTTTTTTCTCCACTGAAGATTTTATTTTATTTTTTGTCTTTATTCATTTTTTTAATATTACCTTCAAAAAATATGGGGTCCCCATATACCCCCAATCCCCCTCACCCCACTACTCCCTCCATAGCAACATTCTCCTCCATCATCATGAGACATTCATTGTATTTGGTGAATACATCTCTGAGCATCGCTGCACCTCATGGTCAATGGTCCACATCAGAGCCCATACTCTCCCACGTTCCATCCAGTGGGCCATGGGAGGACCAACAATGTCTGGTAATCATCCCTGCAGCACCACCCAGGACAACTCCAAGTCCTGAAAACGCCTCCACATCTCATCTCTTCCTCCCATTCCCCACACCCAGCAGGCACCATGGTCACTTTCTCCACACCAATGCCACATTTTCTTTGATTACTAATCACAATAGTTCATGAACAGAATATCAGTAAGTCCACTTTAATCCATATTCTATTCCTCCATCCTGTGGACCTTGGATTGGTTGTGCCCACTCCACATCTATGTCAAGAGGGGGCTTAGATTCCACATGGATGCTGGATGCAATTCTCCTGCTTTCAGTTGTAGGCACTCTTGGCTCCATGGTGTGGTGGTTGACCTTCTTCACCTCCATGTTAGCTGAGTGGGGTAAGTCCAATAAACCAGAGTGTAGGAGCTGAAGTCTGTTGAGGCTTAGGGCCTGGCTATCATATGATCAGTCCAGAGATTCAGATCCCCTGGGCATATATTAAACCCCAGCACCAACTACAATTCTGGTAAAGTAATGGGAAAGGCTTGTGAAGAGAGATCACATCTGAGTCCAGCTCCATCACACAGAAACACCAACTCCATAGAAGGGCCAACTGACACGGCACTGAACTCCATCTGCCATGACCATAAAACCCATGGGTCTCTGTAGCCCTCAGAAGAACCAATACCTGGAGTTGTATCTACTTTATCTGTCTCTGGGACTCTGCTCAGGTGTGCATAAGGGCAACCCCTCTGATAACCTCCCAGCTCTTTTTTAGAGACTCATAACCATATAAACTCATTTGTCCTTTCCATTTCCCCCTTGATTTAGGTCAAAAAGCATTTTTAACTCCTGTTATTATATATAGACAGAGATATTCTGCTGGTCTGAGTTGACCCTTTTATTCAAGGTCATTTTCTGGTTATATCATCAGCTGGTACTTGGTAGTAATCCCTTGGCACCAGGGAGGCTCATCCCTGGGAGTCATGTCCCACACTGGGGGGAAGGCAATGAATTTACATGCTGATTTTCACTTCGAGACTGGCCACATTTGAGCAAAACGGAGGCTCTCAGGAAGTAACTCTTAGGCACCCTGCAGCTCTAGGCCTTGTTCTTATTTCAGGTGCACAGGCTTACAAGCATAGTCATTAGTATCAGGGGCTCATTGTTGGACCTTTATTCTTTTTGGTCTTTGTTGTTGCACTTGGGGGATTGTTGCTATTCCTTAGGGACTGTGATAGAGCTACCCTGGCTAGGACCTCAGCAGTCCCTCAGTTGTTGTTTTTAATTGTTTCCACATGAAAATATCCAAACATTTTTATGTACCCTGGATATATGCCCTGTAGAACTCCCTGCCAACCATGTGTCCACTGTCAATAACATCCCACACTAGTATTCCTCCGCTGCCATTGTTGAACCTCTCTGTGATCCAAAATTTCCTGAAAAGTGAAGCCCAATATATTGCCAGGTTCCCTTAATAGTAAAATGGAATATAGCAATGAGTTTAAAGTTTAGATATATAATACATATTAATTTGGAAAAATTCTACATCCTATTATTTTCTTTTCTTTTTTCTAATTATTAAGCTTATCTTCACAACTTTTAGATCACAGTAATTCATATATACAATATACAGTACTCCCACATATCCAACATAAAACCTTTTCCCTTCCACAGCAATAATCTTTTAATATATTCATACCATATTTACTGAAACTGATGTACAGATATTGAGATAATAGCTTTCAAACAAGGTAACATTTGTGTTTACATTGTGGTTTATATTTTAGACTATACAATTTTCTAAATTTTTAGTTATCTTATGTTTTACATTATGATTTACATTTTAGCCTATCAGCCCCTATATATTTTTGGTGTAATTTTACATGTCTTATATCCATCCTTGTGTACTCTTGTGAAATCTTCTATTGCCCACACAGTTACATTGTTTCCATCTATTCAACACCTATTTCCCCCTCCCCTTAGGGCCCACAGTGACAGTCAACCTTCATTTCTTGAAGAGCCATGTTCAGAGATACTTGCAACAGTGTTGAGAACACCATATAAACTGAAGGAAAAAAATCACGATTCTATCCGTAGATGCAGAAAAAGCATTTGACAAAATACAGCACCCTTTCTTGATAAAAACACTCCAAAAGATTGGAATACAAGGAAATTTTTTGAGCGTGATAAATAGTATATATGAAAAACCCACAGCCAACATCATTTACAATGGTGAAATCCTAAATCCTTCCCTCTAAGGTCAGGAAAAAGACAAGGATGCCCACTCTCTCTCCTTCTATTTAACATTGTATTAGAAGTACTTGCTCGAGCACTGAGGCAAGAACCAGATATAAAAGGCATTCAAATTGGAAAGGAAGAAGTCAAAATTTCATTATTTGCAGATCACATGATCCTATACATAGAAAACCCTGAGAAGTCTACAAGAAAACTTCTAGAACTCATAAACGAGTTTAGTAAAGTCACAGGTTATAAGATCAATGTGCAAAAATCAGTAGCATTTCTGTACACCAATAATGAACAAGCTCAGGAGGAAATCAAGAAACATTTACATTTACAATAGTAAATAAAATTGTAAATTACATTTACAATAGTAAACAAAAAAATCAAATACCTAGGAATAAATTTAACTAAAGATGTAAAAAACTTATACACAGAGAACTACACAAGACTGTTCAAGGAAATCAAAGAAGACCTAAATAAATGGAAGAATATTCCCTGTTCATGGATAGGAAGACTAAATATTATTAAGATATCTATCCTACCAAAACTGATCTACACATTCAATGCAATCCCAATAAAAATCAACACAGCCTTCTTTAAGGAACTAGAAAAACTAACTATGAAATTTATTTGGAAAGGAAAGAGGCCCCGAATAGCCAAAGACATATTGAAAAAGAAAAATGAAATTGGAGGAATCACACTACCTGACTTCAAAACATACTACAAAGCTACAGTAGTGAAAACAGCATGGTATTGGCACAAGGATAGACACACTGGCCAATGGAACCGAATTGAGAGTTCTGATATAGATCCTCATATATATAGCCATATAATATTTGATAAAGTCACCAAAACCTCTCAACTGGGAGAGAATGGCCTATTCAACAAATAGTGCCTGGAAAACTGGATATCCATATGTAAAAGAATGAAAGAGGATTACCATCTCACACCTTATACAAAAATCAACTCAAGATGGATCAAAGACCTAAATATAAGACCCAAGGCCATAAAGACTTTGGAAAGCAGTGTAGGGAAGCATATACAAGACCTTGTAATAGGAAATGGCTTCATGAACTTCACTCCAAAAGCGCGAGCAGCAAAAGAACAAATAGATAAATGGGACCTCCTCAAAATTAAAGCCTTCTGCACCTCAAAGGAGTTTGTCAAGAAAGTGAAAAGAGAGCCTACACAATGGGAGAAAATATTTGGTAACCATATATTGGATAGGAGACTTATAATTTGCATATATAAAGAACTCCTATATCTTGAAGATAAAAAGATAAACAACCCGTTTAAAAAATGGGAAAAAGATTTAAACAGACACTTCTCCAAAGAAGAAATACAAATGGCTAAAAAAGCACATGAAAAATGCTCCAAATCTCTAGATAACAGTGAAATGCAAATCAAAACTACAATGAGATACCATCTTACTCCCATAAGATTGGCAGCTATGAAAAAAACAGAAGACTACAAATGCTGGAGAGGATGTGGAGGAACGGGAACACTCATCCACTGCTGGTGGGAATGCAGAAGGATCCAACCATTCTGGAGGACGGTTTGGAAGTTTCTCAAAAAACTAACCATAGATTTGCCATATGATCTGTTGTCGCTCTTCCTCTCGGGGCCTGGCTGGGTGAGTCCAGCGGGTTTGTTCTCTCGACGTACCGTTGCTTCCTACTTCCTGCTCAGCCACTTATGCAGTCTGCTCGACCCCGCTAGAGCAGGGCAGACAGAGGGCATGTGGAGAGGGTCGGTAGGAGCCGGACCGGAGAGGGCGCACCGTGGTGCCAAGGTTGCCTTGGCCGAGGAGGGCCCCGAGGGAGAGCCGAGCAGGTAAGGATGCGCAGAGACTTTCACACACAGCGACCGCTCTGGAGACGCAGGCTCGTGGCACAGGTCTGGTTTATTGAGGAAGTGCTACAGCTTATATGGGCAGGGAGAGGGGTTGGTGCGGCGTGGCGAATCTTTATAGGCTGCGGCATGGTGGTGATGTTGATAGGCTGTTGGATTCTTGTTACCAGGGGAAGAGGAAGACTTCAGTTTGGCGCGCGCGGGAAAGGCAGCGCGAGCCAACGCCATTTGGTGTTATTGGCCATTTTAGGGAGAGCTGTTGTTGCATGCCTACAATGACCCAGCAATTCCACTGCTGGGTATATACCCAGCAGAACTGAAAACAAGGACACAAACCAATATATGCACACCAATGTTCGTAGCAGTATTGTTCACTATTGCCAAAAGTTGGAATCAACCCAAATGCCCATCAACAGATGAATGGATAAATAACATGTGGTATATACATACAATGGAATACTACTTGGCTTTAAGAACAAATACACTACAAACACATGTGATAACATGGATGAATCTTGAGAACCTTATGTTGAGTGAAGTAACCCAGGCATTGAAGGACAAATACTACATGACCTCAATGATATGAAATAAGTAAACCAAGCTGCCTCAGAGAGCTAGAGACTGGAAGATAGGCTTACAGGAAATCAGGGGGTAGAGGAAGGATGTAAGCTGACACCTACATGGGTGAAATCTATGAGAAGCTGGAGGTAAGTATTTGTACAGGGCAGGGATAAAATGGGGGCATAGGGTTAACTTTGGGTGGGGCTTTGCGGGCTTGAGGGGGGCTAGGGATGGGAGGATGGGTAATATTGCCCAAGAAATTGGGGGGAGGGTGGGGCAACATACGAACATAGGAGATTGTCAGGTATTTTGTTGAGAGTATAATGCTGAGAAAACCTTTTCAAAAATATAATAAGGAAAGTTACCTGTTTAAGATACTTAAAGGGGATAATCTGACGCAGAACAGACTCCTAGGGAATATGTGAATGCTCATTTTGCCAGAGTGGGTTATATCATTGGGTAGAGACCCATATAATGAGAATGAAGGTATACCCACATCCTGGGGAGGAATGATGCCATCAAATAGAGGGAACTGTATCTCTCAAGAGAAAGGGTGGCTCCCAGGGCATTAAGGCAGTTGAGCATGTCAAGCCCTGAACCCACTTTTAAACAATTTCCATAAGATAGTGTCTAGGGAACATTAGAAAAAGAACAAATGAGTGACTGAATTCCCTGTTGAATTTCATTCTCAAAATGTACTAAATCAGTGTTACATGAATGGGAAGCCTGGATTTAAAAAGTGGCTCTGCAAGGATATACCAACTCTGCTAGGACATCCCCGTGTAGCAATTCTCATACCCAATGCCACTTGCCACAAATTCCTGACGGCTCTCTATTTACTCTAAAAGGGGAATGAATCTACCCTCTGCCAGAAGCCAACTACCTTATCTCTTGAGCAAGAATTCTAAGGTTTGCTTCCTTGTCTTGAAAAGGAACAGACATGAGGCTATTACTCTCAGCTGAGAGGAGAAGAAAACCTGCAGAATAACAAACTTTCCAGAAAAGTAAAATTTGTATACATAAAATAGTTATGCATGAGTTACTTTATGGTAATGTGATAATTTCTAAGAAGTATTTATTTTTTTCTTCTGGTATGGTAAGATTGAGAAACAGAAGCTGAATTGTAACAAATCCACTAATTTGCAACCATGTAACTTAACCACCAATCTTGATCTTTCTATTTAGAGATTTGAAGTCTAGTAGATATGAGGGAGAGAAAAATAATTAAGAGTAAAACAGATGGTAAAATAAATATATTAGTGCACACGTAATTGAATTGTATTTTAGAAATAAGGAGACCTGAAAATCAAAGGAAAAATAGATTGGCACCAAAAACAAAAATAGTGAAAAAAAGAGACAAGTTGAAAAATCCTGCTGGAATTTATAAGATATAAAGAAAAGTAGCATCAGGTTATTTAAATAATTGTTATCTCAGGAGCTAATAAGGTTTGCACACCCTTAGGAAAAGAAAAAAAAATTACTATTAATGTTAACAACAAGAAAACATTAGTAGATACCAAACACAGAAGTTGAAGATGTCATCAGACCATTCATCGTATTACCATGACCTTAGAAGGTAAAACTGAAGAGGACCTGCTGATTTTTCTGAAAAAAATTTTTATTATCTATTTTTTTAAAGATACATAAATCACACAAAATGTTACAATAAAAATAATGAGTTTCCCATATACCCCTCTCTCCACACCTCCCACTCCTACCACGTTGATAAGTTCTTTCATTAGTGTGGTACTTTCATTGCATTTGATGAGTACATTTTGGAATATTGCTACACGGCATGGATTATAGTTTGCATTGTAGTTTACACTCTCTCCCAGTCCATTCAGTGGGTTATGACAGGATATATAAGGTCCTGCATCTGTCCCTGCAATATCATTCAGGACAATGCCAAGTCCCCAAAATGCCCCAAGTTCACACCTCTTCCTCCCTCTCCCTGCTTTCAGCAACTCCTGTGGCCACTCTCTCCACAACGATACAATTTCTTCCATTGCTAGAGTCACAATAATTCTATAGTAGAAAACCAGTAAGTCCACTCTAATCCATATTTTAGTCCTCCATCTTGAGGATCCTGAGATGGCAATGAATTTTGACACAGAATAGTCTCCTATAGACTGCTCAGGGGGAGAGAGAACAGAAAAAAAAGGGGGTGAGGGGGAGTATGATTTTTTTATAAATAAGTTAAAGCATATACATCAGGAATTTCTGTGGAACCAGATCTGCTTAGGTCAGGGAGCCTCCTTTTTATTAATGAGTCAACATTGCTGCCTGGAGGAAACTGGGCAGGGAAGGTATCTCACTCTCCTGGTGGTCTCCTTGAGTTTGCCTTGGATGATGCAACCCCCAATTTCTTTTCTTAAATTGTATTCTTCACTCTTAAGAATTCCCAAAAAACCTGGACTCACCCAAAGTGGAGCAGAACAGGGAGGCTGACAATGTAAAATTTATGAATTTTTTATCTTATGTCTTTGTGACTCTAAATCACAATTCTGCTTAGAATAAAATATGGAATTACATACACCTATTATCTTCCTAATACTATCTCTTTAATTTATTTAATTCTTGAATTAATCCATGTAATGTTAATATTTTGAGCATCAGCATAAAGTATACATTCATTAGATAGTACATAATAATTGCCATGATGTTGTGAAATAATATTACTATGACATATTACGTAGAAACAGGAGCTATGCTAAATGCCTTGCAAGCATTATGTAGGCAAAGTTCTTTTTAGTAACCCTGAGAGGAAGGCATTATCATCCCATTCTTACAGATTAGAAAACTGAGACTTGGAGAGATTAATTAATCGGTCCAGTGTTACATAACAACTAAATGGCAGGACCATAATCTGATCACAAGCTGTTTTCACATCTACACTTAAACCACTATGTTATGCTGCTTTGCATAAGACATGGGCTCTGTAAAGCAAGTATCATGGAAGTTTCTCCTAAATTTTAGTTTTCATTCTTATTCAAGAGGCTGAAGTTCAGCAGGAGATAGAAATTATCAACAAATAATCATAATATACCAATCCATGGTAAGCATAGTAAATACTACAAAACATAATGAGAAGAGGATGGACCCTAATGATAAAATTCACTGAATGTCTCCTGGGTCTCCTATGTGCCAGATACCGGTGCATAATACCTTTTCTGCATTCTGGAAATCCAAAAAGCTCTGATAATCATCCTTTTTTAAACTCATTTAGCAACAAAACCTGACCTGAAATAATGAGAGTCTACTTATAGTCTTTATTTATCCCACTGATATTTCAGTGAAGACAGATGACCTCTGGAGTTAAGGTGCTGTCCTAGCTACTACTCTAAAGGTGTTAAATATTACAAGGTATATGCACCGTACTGCCTTTCTAAAAGGTAAATTATTCTGAATTCAAAGACACATCTGGTCCCAAGTTTTTCAGACAATGATTTTGTACTGAGAAAATCACTTGCTCAATGAGGGAATCAGAGTGACCATGAATGCCACAGAATAAGGTATTTAATTAAAAGAATTAGACCTTGGGCAGTTGTGGATGTCGCTGGAGAAACAAAAACCTTGAAGAGGGAGCTGGAGTTTCGGGAAAAGTGTCCTCGTAAAGCACTGTGCTTGTTTTGATAAGGGGGAAATCACAGAGAGGTCTGCAAGACATGATTCCCTCTGGGTAGTTCTAGATCTAGCAAGAGTGATGAAAAGAGCTTGGTTGGAGAGTGAGGGAGAAAGGATAAGCTTTGTCTGTCGTTCACCACATCTGAAAACAAAATCCTCTGGAGAGTATTGATTGCTGCTTCACTTTTCCAAACTTGTGCAAGCTCTTCCTTTGGTAAACTATAATCTGAGGTGTAGAGAAAAGGGGCTCAAGAATTACATGATTCAATTTAGAGCAATCTACCTCTTGTCAACCTGGCACAAGACAGGATCTGACAGGACCAGGATTAGGGTGAAGCAAGTGGGGTGAGTTATGCAAATGCAGAGTTGAATCTCATCTTTACTGAAAAATCTTGATATTTTGTCCATAATGGGCTTTTACATTAATTTTTAAAAAATATGACTTGACTTGATTGCTGAATTGTTTGGTGCCTTCTTAAATTGTATGCCCAAGGTGAGTGGGAACCCTAGTTCCCTCCCTGTCAGTTTGTCATGGTTCTTTGATTAGTGGGGTAGCCCACCCCTTCATTCCTGTTCCATTAGCCCTCTGGTCTCTGTAGTGTTATTACATTGATTCTTTAACTTTTTTTTCACAGAACATAGAAATCCCAACTGCCCCCATTCTGTACTAGCCACCCAATTTCCCGGCGATAGACATACCAGTCATCCCATTCAGTAAGGTAAACACCTTTTTCGGGCCACTAGCATGAGGTCAGTAGGTAAAATCATCTTCTGGTTTTAGGGAACCATCACTGTGTTCTCCTTCGGGAATTCAGACCACTAAACAAATGGAGCCTAAAGTTGTAGGGCCTTGAAATAAGCATTTCACTAGTGAATCATTAAGAGTAATATTGAGAGGACCCACTCTCTTGATCTTAGACCCAGGAATCCTAGAATATTGGTTATTGATTTGGAGAATATACTACATTTTGGAAGACATTTCTCCAGTCCTACAAGGTGTTGCCACCCAGCTGGTATTTAACTTAGTCTTGAATAAAGCCATTCCACTCTTTTATAAAGCCAGCTGCTTCAAGGTGATGGCAGATGGAGTTCAGTGCCATGTCAGTTGGCCCTACTTTGGAGTTTGTGTTTCTGTGGGATGGAGCTGGACTCAGATGTGATCTTTGTCCACAAGCCTCTCCTGTTACTTTTACTGGAACTATAGTTGGTGTTGGGGTTTAATGTATACCCAGGGGCCTGAATCTCTGGACTGACTATGTGATAGCCAGGCCCTGAGCTTCAACAGACTTGCAAGTCCTACACTCTGGTTTATTGGACTTACCCCGCTCAGCTAAGGTGGAGGGGAAGAAGGTCAACCATCACACCAGGGAGCCAAGAGTGCCCACAACTGAAAGCAGGAGAATTGCATCCAGCATCCATGTGGAATCTAAGCCCCCTCTTGATATAGATGTGGAGTGGACACAACCATTGTAAAGTCCACAGGATGGAGAAATAGAGTATGGATTAGAGTGGACTTACTGATATTCTATTTATGAACTATTGTGATTAGTAATCCAAGAAAATGTGGCATTGGTGTGGAGAAAGTGGTCATGGTGGCTGCTGGGGGTAGGGAGTGGGAGGAAGAGATGTGTTGTGGGGGCATTTTCAGGAGTTGGAGTTGTCCTGGGTGGTGCTGCAGAAAGACAGTTACCGGACATTTCATGTATGTCCTACCATGGCCCACTGGGTGGACTGTGGGAGAGTGTGGGCTATGGTGTGGACCATTGACCATGAGGTGCAGTGGTGCTCAGAGATGTATTCACCAAATGCAATGAATGTCTCATGATGATGGAGGAGGTTGTTGTTATGTGAGGAGGAGTGCGGTGAGGGGGGTGAGGGGTATATGGAGACCTCATATTTTTTTAATATAACATTAAAAAAACAAAGACAAAAAAAAAAGGTGGTGGGAAACATGGATACACCAGTGAATTCCATGAGCATGAGCCTATTACTATATTGCGTTAAGTGCATGTTTTGTGGAATTCTATGATGGTGTGTAAACTATTCTGTCTGTCCTTGGATGCCACCTTTTTTGGAAGCATTGTGGTCAGGGATGACGAAATCAAATCCAGAGTAAGGATATATTCTAATGAAGGAAAAAAACAAAACAAAACACTGCTGCTCTTCCTGACGGAAAGAGTCTAAAGTAATTAACCTATCTACCATCATGTCACTAGCTATACCCTGACTCCAGAAAATTCTGGACATTCACATGGTAATGCCTGCTGCTTCTCTTTTAGCTCCCAAAGCTCACTCAACTCTTTTAGCCAGCTCTAACCTGGAACTCTACCGGGAAGATAATTCTTGAAAACATAGCCTCTGGTTAATCAAGTCAACAATAGAACAACCCAGCCCAAGAGGGAAGGATATTTAGAGAGCTAGGCTTGGAAGGATTGTGCAGTTTTAGCAAGTGAGGATGAAAAGAGGTCATTTCAAAAAAGTATCCTCATATTGACAAAGATACTGGAAAGCACAAATGGTTGTGGAAATGGCAAGTGCTCAAATTCAGCTAACATGTAAGGTATTTGGAGGTGGTAGAAGCAAGAGCTAAAATAACTATTGTTTGAGCAGCATCATAGAGACTCTTGAATTACAAGCTAAGGTGACTGGATTTTATTTCGTAGCTAAAGAGAATGGCAGAAAAGTGAATGAGATGATAAAATAATGAAAGCAACATTTTAAGAAGAATCTTTATGTGACATTTTTGGGTGTGCAGTGTGAATTGGAGAAAATCACATCTTCAGGGGAAGACATCCTAGGGAAATCATCTCAATTGTTTTGGCTTAACATGTCTGAAATATTTTCTCCTTCACAATTTATAGGCAAAATTGTAAAACTGCATTTCCGTCAAGCCTCTAAACTTCAGGGTTTTTGCTCACTAACACATTTTTACATTATTTTCTTTGTGAGTTAGAGTCTTAATAACCTCTTCTAAAAGAGGTATTGTCAAGAAACTATAATACATTATTTCCCAGTAAGATGTAGATGGATAACAACTTAATACCTTAATGAAAGCAGCGCTGGTGCCTCTTAAAAGTGTTTTGGGCCTTGGATCCCTTTGGGAATTTAATGAAAGCTAGAGATTTTCTCCTTGGAGAAATGAACTTTTACACTGAAATATAACAACTGCAAATAATTTTAGTGAGTTCATATGTGTATCAAATTCTCTGCATGAATCCATAGAGGTAGCAGACCCTAGGGTCAAGTACCATTCCCTAAAAGAAGAAAGCCTTTTTTTGGCATTTAAGCATTTCTTTACACATGAGGACTTTTTATTTTGAGTTACTGGAGGCCAAAGAAGACCTTATATGTGGGAAGCTGGCACTCAACCACTGAGCCATATAGGCTTCCCTGAGTTGTTGTTTGTTTTGCTGGTTATTATTTATTTAATTTTATTTTAGGAAGCACCAGAAAACTGAACCCAGGACCTTCCCTGTGGGAAGCAGGCACTTAACCACTGGAGCCACATCACTCCCCTGAGTTGGTTGGTTTTTTTTTTCTGTTTCTTTTGCTTATTGTTTGTTTTTGGTTTTTCAGGAAGCACCAGGACCTCCCATGTAGGAGGTGGGAGCTCAACCACTTGAGCCCATATCTGCTCCCTACATTTTTTGAGAAAGGAGCTTTCAGATACCACTGAAGTCATATTACTTTTAATATCAATATCCATTTTTGCCTGTGAGAAATCCCATACCACCTAGGAGTAAGTGAACATGAAGAAAACAAGCACTTTTTGTTTCATCTTTTCTTTGTTGGCAGATTGAAAACACACCAGAAAATTTTGAAGAGATATGTTGAAGGAAGGAAATGTACACCTAGGAATAAAAAACGAAGATAAATTTACTCTCCAGCACAATTCAAGACTCTATCCGGACCAAGCTACATAGCCAGGCAACGGATGGGGAGGATGGGTGAGGAGGTACGAGGAGGAGAAAGAGAAATGTTTCTTCTCTGGACAGAAGCATAGCAAGACCACCCATTGTGCTTTCTCACATGGGTTCAGAATACCAGGGACTCACCACTAGCAAAGAACACACTGTGAGCTGCCTGTAGCACTGGGGGAGAGCAGTGATAATCCGCCAATGATCTTTTGACCCCAAGCACGCACTGAACTCGAGCTGAGTAAAGTTTGAGCACACTCTCAGGAAGCAGAGAACTTACTATATAGCTACAGTATGGTTACATGATACTTTATTTATTTATTTTTATTTTTATTTTTTTACATTTTGTATTAAAGTTAATAGATCACAAAGAATGTTACATTAAAAAACATTAAAAAAAACATAAGGTTCCCATATACCCCACTCCCCACCCCCCACCCCATCATTTTTGTAAATTGTATTTTTTTAAAGATATACACATCACACAAAAAAAATGTTACATTAAAATATATAAGAGGTCCCCATATAGCCCCCATCCCCCATCCCACTCCTCTTACACCAAAAACCTCCTCCATCATTGTGCCACACTGATCACACTCAGTGAACACACTTGGGAGCACTGCTGCACCATATGGATAATAGTTTATACTGTAGTTCACACTCTCCCCCAGTACATTCAGTAGGTTATGGTACAGTATATAAAGTCTGGCATCTGACCCTGCAATATCACTTAGGATGACTCAAAGTCCCAAAAATGCCCCCACATCACATCTCTTCTTCCCTCTCCCTGCTGTCAGCAACTATTGCGATCACTTTCTCTACCTCAGTGCTACAATTTCTTCTATTACTAGTCACAATAGTTTTATAGTAGAATATCAATAAGTCACTCTAATCCATATTTTATTCTTCCATTCTGTGGACCCTGGGATGGTGAAAGAGGATTACCGTCTCACACCTTACACTTTATTTAATATGTATTCCCGCATAGGCCAGTTTGGCTTGCCTCGCACAGAACCCTAGTTACAGGCATTCAGGCCATGGCAATACGAACCTTCCTTGGTTTAGGGAAACCTATTTTCCCTCCTCTCTCTAATATGTCACTCTAATATTGTGAAGGCAACTTGGTGGCATTTAAATGAAGTGTAAAGAGGCATTTACTTGAAATGGACTCAGAGAAAGAAAAATCTTTATTAAATGCCTACTGCATTACTTATGGCTGGGCTAGGCAAAGCATATTCTGTTGATCAGCAGTTTAGACATCACCTGGGAATTTATCAGAAATGCAGAATCTTGGGCCCTGACTTACATCTACTGAACTAGAATCTACCTTTCAACAAGATCCTCTGGTGATACCGAATTATGGTACAGCCTCAAATGCTGCAAAAATATCAAAAACACTGTGATTCAAACAATAGTAGTTCACAATTCTCTCACTGAACAGTCCAAATGAAGGTATCTTTCTAGGGCTGGCAAGGAGCTTTGCAGCCCACAAAACCCAGCTTCCATCTCTGGGTGCAAAGTAGTTTCTTCAGTTTTTGTAACCTCCAAGTTGGGGGTGGGGGAGAGGACAAGGGAAATGCAGGCTCATTCCATTCTTTTAGTCCCATTAATAGAAGTGACACCCATCTCATCCAATCACATTTTATGCTTAGAACTCACCGGCGCCATTGCACCTACTATACAAGAAATGAAAAAACGAAGTCCTGAGTCAGGCGGCCCTGAGTTCCACTCACCTGAGGAGTCCCATTATAAAAGAGAAAAGGGAAAATCAATATCAGTAATAGCCAGAAGTCTCTGCCACAAAGTTTGTAAGCCAGGCTCCCCATTGGACAGACTTTGAAAACTCTATAAAGAAGAGGATTTAATAAGAGGCTCTAAACATCATTTATGACATATATTAAATTCAATCATAACCAGAACACAACTTTCAGTAGCCCTGGATTTCTATGGTCCTGTGGTGATGTAAGTGGAAATAGAGACTAGTCTGATTTATATATTAGAGGATAGTTTACTGACCTTATGATGCTTCTTATCTCTGAATTCTAGGTTGTAGACATCTTCCTCTTAATTTAAAATTGTACTTTTGAAAATATAATAAAATGAGAAAGCCCACATTCCCTGTGGTTTCATCCCCTTCTCATCCCAGGAGCCACCAGGGTTACTAGGAAGCTATAAGACTGTCACTGAAAATTTTGCCCTGAATGTTTATTCCAGTACTATTTCTAAGTGTCTATTCATGAGCCACTGGTTCTTAAAATATTTAGTTTAAATTTATCATTCCAAGGCTTTTTGTGTGAGTCTTCTTTTGTGTTTAGCAGCAATTGACCAGATGAAAGCCAAAATCACCCTTACCAACCACTGTATGCTTGCATGTGGCATCTGAAATGTGGTTTACAACGCTTCCTGAGTGAATGAAAGGTGAAAAGGTCAGTTATTCTATGACAGTGCTTCTCAGTCATTAGCTTGCATTAGAATCACTTAGAGGGCTTATTAAAACACAAATTTCTGCTATGTTCTCAAATAGAGGGGTGAAAGTCTTTTGAGAGCGTAGGTAGTGCCTAATAGAAGAGGATAGACCAGTATGTTAAGCCCTCCAAGTTGTTGTAAGTAACTAAGAATCTTGTTCTTTAAGGAGTGAAGCCTGGTGGGTGCCGTGGGTCCTGAGGAGAGGGGGAGGGAGGAATAGAATAGATGGGACATGGGACATTTTGGGGACATTGGAAATGTTCTACATGATCTTACAATGATGAATACAGAAAATGCTAAATTTCATCAAAATTTATAAAAGTCTATGTTCCAAAATATAAACCATAATACAAATCTTGACCATGGTTAGTAGCAATGCTTTAATATTGGTATACCAATTGTAACAAATGTACCACCCACATGTAAAACGTTATTAATTGGGGAAAGGGGAAAAGGGGGAAGATGTTGGGTCCGTGGGAATCCCCTATATTCTGTACATGACTTTTCTGTAACCTAAAGCTTCTTTGAAGATAAAATGAAAAAAATAAGACACTAGGGGATAAAGAGAAGAAAATGTCACTGTATATACAAGACAACAGATCTTACAGTTATGAAAGACATAATGTGAACATTTATTTTTTATAATTTTATTTTTAAATTATTTTTATCATTTCAAATTCTTTTTAAAGTTTTGTATTTTATTTGTCATTTTTAAAACTACCATTATTTCATTTTCTTATTTTATTTGCTTTTCTTGTTGGCTTCATTTTGGAGAAGTTTTGGATCACAGAAGAATTACAATGATGGCAGGGAAGGAACATTGGTGTGGGGTGTCAGTGATGGGTGATGCATATGAGGAGGTTCACCTGGGGCATACCTATAAGGCATATGAAAGCGTTCATGTATTCATGAGGCATTGTGATGGTGGGTGGAGATCTACACAGTAACAGAAAGAATATCCAATTCCCATCCTGGGGAGTTCTGCCACATTCTCTGATGAGACAGTAAGAATCCCCTGAGTACAGGGACAGTGACTAATGAAGGAGGATGGACTATCGATGGGCCCTTGATATTGATGACTATACTTACGAACCTTTTCTTTTGAAATTAAAATTGAATAGTATTTTATGTTGCCTAAGAGTTACTGCCTGAGAGCCTTCTTGTTGATCAAATGTGGCCTCTCTCTAAGGCAAACTCAGTATATAAATGCATTACCTTCCTCCTGGCATGGAACATTACTCCCATGGATGAGCCTCCCTGGCACCAAGGGATTATTACCAAGCACCAATTAGCAATGCACCTGGAAAAAGACCTTGACCAAAGGGGGGAAAGGGTAAATAAGGATGAGTTTTTATGGCTAAGAGATTTCAAAGTGAGTCCGGAGAAGTACCAGAAGTTCACTTATGCACAACTCAGCAGGATCTCATTTACTGTCACAGTAAATATTGCCTCAAATGGCAGGGCTCCTAAAGGCTCTAGAGACATCCAGACACTATAGGCAAGGCAGACAGCTCAGGAGTTTGGAACCCAGCCAGTGGGCCTTACCTTGGAACTTAGGCTCCACAGTGTGACAGAATTGGACTCATTTGCAGTTTCTCTAAACATGGCTCTTCTGCCCCTTTTATTTGAACCTATAATTAGTACTAGACGTGATAGGTGTATGTCCAAGAGACTTAAATCTTTGTATTTTCCATGTGCCAACTGGGCCCTGAATCTCAACAGATTTGCAACACCTACTCTCCAGTTCATTGGGCTCACCCAGGACTACTAACAAAGAATTGATGATGCACAACAACCATCTCAAGGAACAAAGAGAGTCTACAAATGCGAGCAAGATAGTCCCATCATATGCCCCATGGGATCTAAGTCCCCTCTCAATTAGAGGCAGAGTAGACACACTCTACCATAATCCTCAGGATTAGGGAAAGAATGATGGACTAGAGTAGACTTACTGGTATTCTACTATTGACTTATTGTGATTCTAGAAATGGAAAAACTTTTATCACTAATGTGGGGGCAGTGGCCACCAGATGTTCTGAGGGGAGGTAGAGGGAAAAATAGGTGTAATATGGGGACAATTTTGGGACGTCGAAACTGTTCTGAATGACTTTGCAATGACAGATACAACCCATTATATATCTTTTAATAACTTACAAATTGCATGGGACAGAGTGCAAACTGTAGTATAAACTCTAATCCACACTTAGTGGGAATGCTCTAATATGTGTTCATCAATTGTAACAAATGTACCACACTAATGAAAGATGTTGCTTATGTGAGAAAGTGTGGAAGGGGTAGGGAATAGGAATCCCCTACATTTTTTGTGTAACATTTATTTAATCTAAGTATTTTTTCAAATAAAAATAAAAGAAATAAAATTAAATTAAAATTAAAAAAATAAACAACACAGTTTCTAAAACAGTAGGTCTGGGATAGGGTCTTGAATTGTGCATTTCTAACAAGTTTCCAATTAATACTGATGCTGGGTGTCCAGGGACCGCACTTTGAGAATTACTGTTGCAGAATAAAATGGAATTCATCTTATCATCAGAGGGTCCCAGGTAATAGATAAAACACAGAGGTTGACAAAGGCTGATAACATTGCCTTATCCTAGAAATCTGTGTTCAAACATTGTCTGGGTATTTTGACATAGGACTTGGATATCTTATCTTTAAAATGGGAATATAATACCTCCTTCTTAAGGTTGCTCTGAGGATCAAAGATAAATAAAGTGTCTGGAACTTGAGGAAAAATATAGTTCTCAATAAAATATAATAAATTACAGCTATATTTATCATCACAACTATTTATACAAAAATGTTAGCATTATAGATCATCTACATTGTTGCGAGTCAGTAGAAATCCATATTTCAAAGTCTGATTTACTTATTACTTACACTCAGTAAAAGTTTCATAACTAAACATATTTTTCTAGAATTATATTCTATAAGCCTTAAGAATTTATTTCCTCAAACTATGTAGATGTGACAACTTTAAAGTATGGTTCCATTATTTTTATTTTAAATGCTATTAAATATCTGATCAGATCAGCTATGGGATGTATAATTGTAAGATATTTCTACTAAATTAATTTTTGATCCATCAACACAGATAATTGAAAAGGTGAAAGTATAAGTCTAAAAATAAGTTCATAGCCCTTATTAATTGCAATAATTATTTTCAAACTTTTCAAGTTTAAACTTTAGAATTTAAAAATTTCTACAGACAGGAAAGAAAATTTACATAAAATTCATGATCTACACTGGAAACACTTGCAAGAACTATTGTGATTAGTAATCAAAGAAAATGTGGCATTGATGTGGAAAAAGTGGCCATGGTGGCTGCTGGGGGTAGGGAGTGGGAGGAAGAGAGGTGTTGGGGTGTTTTCAGGACTTGGAGTTGTCCTGGGTGGTGCCGCAGGGACAGTTACTGGACATGGTATGTCCTCCCATGGCCCACTGGGTGGAATGTGGGAGAGTGTGGGCTATGGTGTGAACCATTGACCATGAGGTACAGCGGTGCTCAGAGATGTATTCACCAAATGCAATGAATGTCTCATGATGGTGGAGGAGATTGTTGTTATGGGGGGAGGAGTAGGGTGAGAGGGGTGGGGGGTATATGGGTACCTCATATTTTTTGAATATAATATTAAAAATATAAAGACAAATAAAATAAATTTTTATCAGTGCCTCTGTTTTAGTTTCCTAGGCTGTTCCAGCAAATACCATAAAATGGATTGACTTGAACAATGACATTAGCCTACAGTTTGGGCCAGGAAAATGTCCAAATCAAGTCATAAAGGTCATGCTTTCTTTCAGAAGACCAGCTGTCGGCAATCCTTGGCTCCTTTGCCACATGGCAAGGCATAAGTGGTGTCTGCTGGTCTCTCCCTTCTTTTCCAATTTAGATTATTTCAGCTTTTTGCTTCCATGGCTTCTCTGTCTTTGTGTGAATTTCATTCTCTTATAAAGGACTCCAGTAATAGGATTAAGAGCCATCCATAATGAAGTGGGTCACAACTTAACTGAAGTAGTCTCATCAAAAGATTCTACTTACAATGATTCCACAACCATAAGAACGGATTAACATCAAGAACATGTTTTTCTGGGGTACACAGAGTTCCAAACCACCACAGCCTCTTCATAAACGTTCTATAAAAACAGGTCGGTAGTATGTTCATAATTTTCGCTAAGTTGGACAATAAGGGACCTGCCTTAGATAATACTCCGCACTGGTAGAAGGATATAGATCTGCGTTTTCAGACCCTGATAGACTGTTCTCCCACACTAAGCCATACTGCCTCACTGCATTTTAAATTAGTGATTTGAAATCATGCTGTTACCTTAACAAGCACGGAGGGTGTTATAAAATTTTATGGATTTACAGATTCTGACCTAGTTTATATGAATAATGCCTTACATTTTTACAGCACTTTTTCATGTTCAAAGTCATTTTATATAATATGCTCATTTGAGCCTAACACCCATGCAGTAGACCGAGGAACCAGGCTCCCTGAGGAGCCTGTCAAAGATGACCAGTCCCAGAGAAGCACCAGACTCCAGTTCTCATAATTCACTCTTTCCACCTCACCACGGCTGCTCATAGTTTTTTCCATGAACATTATTTATGTGCTGAGTTTTCTTATTGTCTGTGTAGAGAAAAATAATCTAATCGCAAATCAGAGGAAAAAATAGTGCTAACATTTCAGTCTGTATGACATGACTTATCATTTGGGTGAGTTCCTTATACTCTCTTGATCCTTAATGCCCATCTCATAAGGTTATTGAAAATATCAACTGGTACATAAAGGGTTAGAATTGTGCCCAGTGCATAGTAAATGCTCAATAAATGAAAACAATTAACCCAAAAGATGAGCAGAGTGATTGAATGGGTAAAGACATATCAAGTTCTACAACATTTAAAGAAGCCGAATAGCATGGTGTTTAAGATCATACACTGTATATTCATATTTGATTTGAATTTGGTTCTCTACTCTGATCATATTATCCTATATCCTTGGTCAAGTTATTTAACACATCAGTGTATTCAGTTTCCTCTTCTATAAAAATGAGAATAATAACTTTGTATGGTTGTGTTGAGAATAAACATCGAATGAGTTTATCTATGTAAAGCAGCTGCACCCTGCATGCTATGTCGTATTTTGTTTATATAGCATTTTTAATATATTTCCTTTTTTGTTCTTTTGAATTAAGGGCTAACACATTTCTTTTGGGGTCTTGGATAAACTAGATACCAGAGCAGCTTTCTAATGCAGCTACACCATTTCAAAGTCATAACAACAATATATGTATTTCCAATTTTGCCACATCTTTGCCAATACTAAGCATTGTTTGGATATTTTTTGTCTTATTTTGTTTTAATTATAACCATATTTATGGAGTCATGAATATTCTACTGAAATGATATATCTTATTTTGGTTTTGATTTGCATTTCTCTGTTAAAAGGGACATTAGGCATATTTTCATGTGTTTACTGAAACTTTTACATCTTCTTTGGAGAAATATGTATTCGGATCCTTTGCCCATTTTTAAAATTGGGTTATTCATCTTCTTATTATTCAACTGCAACAGTTCTTTTTATATTCTCAATACAAGTCATTTATCAGATATATGATTTGCAAGTATTTTCTCTCATTCTGTGCATTGTTTTTGCACTTTCCTGATGGCATTGTTCACAGCATTTGAAAAAAATCTGATGGAGTCCACTTTACCTATGTTTTTCTTTTGAGTCCTGGGCTATTGGTGTCATATCTAAGAACTCATTGCCTAACCCAGAGGCATAAAGAGTTAATCTTATGCTTTCTTCTAAAGGTTACATAGTTTTAGCTCTTACAGTTAGGCTTATAACACATTGCTGAGCAAATTTTTCTGTGTGATGTGAGGTAGATATCCAAGTACATCCTTTTCCATATGGATATCCATTTGTGGTTATCATTGTTCGTTGAAAAAACAGTTCTTCCCTCAGAATTTCCTGGGCACCCAAGTAAAAAATCAATTGATTTTAAATGCAAGGGTTTATTTCTGGATGCTTAATTATATTCCATTGATCTATATGTCCAGCACATTCTCTTGATTGTTGTAGCTTTGTAGTAAGTTTTAAAATTGGGAAGTGTGAATATTCCAACTTTGTTTTTATCCCCAAGATTCTGTTCAATCTTCTAGGTCTCTTGACATTTCCATATGTATTTTAGAATCAGTTTGTCAATTTTGCAAAAAGAAAAAAAAAAAGCTGGTATTTTGATAAGGAATGTGTTGACTCCATAGACCAATATGGGGAATATTGTCATCTTAACAATATTAAGGCATCCATTCCATGAACATGGAAAATCTTTCCTTTTTATTAGATCCTCTTTAAGTTCTTTCTGCAATATTTTATATACCTTTATGTACATGTTTTTCACTTCTTTTATTACATTTACTTCTAGGTGGTTGTGTTATCTTTATGCTACTGTAAGGGAAATGTTATCTTAATTTCATTCTCAGATTGTTCATTGCTAGCATATAGAAAGACAAATGAGTTTCCATATTGATCTTGTATGCTCATTCATGCTGAACTTGTATGTTTTTTAAAAATAGTTCCTTAATAGATTTCTTGGGTTTTTTTTAATGTACAAGATTATATCATCTGCAAAAAGACATAGTTTTATGTTGTCCTTTCAATATAAATGCATTTTATTTATTTTTTAGACTAATGTCTAATACAATAGTGAATAGAAGTGTTACCAGTAGATACCTTTGTTCAATTCCTGATCTTAGTGGGAAAACAACCAGTCTTTCATCATTAAATATTATGTTAGTAATGAATTTTTCATACATTCCCTTTATCAGGTTCAGGAAATTCCCTTCTATTCCTACTTTACTGAGTGTTTTATTGAAAGAATGTTGGATTTTTCCAAATACTGTTTCTACACTTACTGGTATGCTGATGTGTTGTGGTTGTTCTTTATTTTATTTATATACTGTATTAGATTAATTGATTTTTGTATTCTTGCTTTCCAGTTATACTTGGTTATGATGTGCAATTCTTTTTATATGTTGTTGGATTTGGTTTGCTAGTATTTTGGTGTAGATTTTTGCATTTATATTCATAAGAAAATTTGGTTTGTACTTTTCCTATGATAGCTTCATCCAATTTTGGTATCAGGGAAATATTGGCCTCATGTGATGTGTTGGAAAGTGTTTCAACATATTCTATTTTTTGAAGAGTTTGTGAGGGACTTGTATTCCTACCTGGGTAGAATTCCCCAGTGAAACCATCTGGTCTTAGGTTTTCTTTTGTTGGGAATTTTTAAATTATTAATTCTATCTTTTTACTTGTTATAAGTTTATTCATAATATCTGTTTATTCATGAGTTGGCTTGGTAGTTTGTGTCTTTCAAGGTATGTGTCAATTTTATCTAAATTCTCTAATTTGTTAACATGCAGTGGTTCACAATATTGACATAATCTTATTTACCTTTTTTAAGGTTGGTAGTGATAACTTCTCTTTCATTCTGATTTTAGTGAATTGAGTGTTCTATCTCATTTTTTATCATTCTAAGTTAAAGTTTGAAGTTTTGTTGAACTTTCAAAAGAACCAACTTTTCATTTTTTAGTTTTCTTTATTGTTCTTCTGCTCTCCATTTCATTTATCATTGCTCTAACCTTTATTATTCTTTTTCTTCCTTTGGGTTTACTCTCTTCTTCTTCTAGTTTTTTAAGTTGGAAAGATAAGTTATTACTTTAAATTTTTTTCTTTGTGAATATAGATATTTGTAGCTATAAATTTCCTTCTAAGAACTCCATCCTATAAGTTTTGATATGTTGTGCTTTTCATTTATCTCAAAGTATTTTCTATTTTCTCTTGTGATTCTTTTTTGAGCCACTTGTTAATTATGTGTTATTTAATTTCCACATATCTGTGAATTCCCCACATTTCTTTCTGTTATTATTTCTAATTTAATGCTATTCTTTTCAGAGAACAAATGTTGTATGATTTCAATCTTTTAAAATTTGTTAAGTTTATTTTATGGTCTTGCATATGGCCTGTCCTGGGGAATGTTCCATGTGTGTTTACAAAGAACACTGGAGTGTTCTGTAGATGTCTGTTTGGTCTAGTTGGTTTATATACTGTTCAAGTCTTTTACATTTTTAAAATCTTTTGCCTAGTTTTTCTATGCACTCTTGGAAATCAGATATCAAAGTTTCCAACTCTTATTTTTGAATTGTCTATTTCTTCCTTCATTTGTGTCAAGTTTTTCTTCATGTATTTTGTGGTGCTGTTGCTAAGGGATATATATAACTGTAATATCTTCCCAATGGATCAACCCTTTCATCATTGTTAAATTTCCTTCTTTATCTATTGTAACAATTTTTTTCCCAAAATCAATTTTGTCTGATATTATTATAGGCATTCCAACTCTCTTATGGTTTCTGTTTGCATGGTATAATTCCATCTTTTTGCTTTCAACCTATTTTCATTTAAATCTAAAATGTGTCTCTTGTATAAAGCATATATATTTTCTTTTAAATTTTTTATCAGTCTGATAATCTCTGTCTTTCTATTAGTTTGTTTAGTCCATTCATAGTTAATGTTATTATTTATATGCTTGGACCAACCACCATCATTTTGCTCTCCGATTTTTGTATTTTGATGTTTTTATTGTTTCTTTGATCTCTTTTGACTGCTTCTCTAGTAGTAAGTTAATATTTGCTAATTTATCATTTTAGTTACTTTAATGATGTTTAATCAGATTTTTACTTGTTTCCTTAGGGGTTGCTCTAGTTCTTTTCATGTATGCCTTAGCTTATCAGAATCATATTTATATGAACAGATCCAGAGAGATATAGAAAATTT
Organism: Dasypus novemcinctus; assembly: GCF_030445035.2. Classification (NCBI taxonomy): domain Eukaryota; kingdom Metazoa; phylum Chordata; class Mammalia; order Cingulata; family Dasypodidae; genus Dasypus; species Dasypus novemcinctus. The sequence continues at coordinate 23,201,627 of NC_080683.1, forward strand.
ACTCCTCTATGGTTCTATTCTCTCTTCCCCTTTTTGTGCTATTTTGTTATACATATTGCATCTACATATGTTACTACAACCCCCAAAATACATGGTTATGATTATTATTTTGTATGTCTTTTAAAGAAAAGGAAAAGGAGAATATGCATCTTTTTACAGAATTTATTATATTAAATATAAATATAAATTTATTTACCATTTTTGGTTCTCTTCATTTCTTGTGAATGCTTTCTGGTGTCATTTCCTTTCTCCAATACAGCTTGTGGTTCCTATCTTCCTCCTTTGTCAAATACATTATATTTCTATATCATATATCATAATAATTTCATAAAATTTTTTAAGCAATTGTTTTTAAATCAACCAAGAGAGGAAAGAAGAATTATGTAATAGTTTTATCTTTTACAATTACCTACTGTGATGGCTAATTTTATATGTTTGCTTGGCTAGGTTATGATATCCAAATGTTTAGTCACTTACTGGCTTTGATGTTGCTACAGAGGTATTAATTAGATGGATTAGCATTATAATCACTGACTTTAAGTAAAGGATATTACCCTCAATAATGTAGTTGGGGCTTTTCTAATCAGTATAGGTCTTACAAGTAAGGAACTGAGGTTTCCAAAGGAAAGAAGTTTTGCCTGAAGTCTACACTCTCTACTCCTCTCTGAGTTTCCAGATTGTTAACCTCCCCTGTGGATTTCAGCCTCAGGACTTCAAACTCAACTCTTACTGGATTTTCCAGCCTGTAACTTGTATTACAAAATTTGTTTGCCAGCCCTCATAACTGGGTGAGCCAATTCCTTAAAATAAATCGCATATATATATTATTCTGGTCCTATTTCTTTAATGAATCCTGATTGATAGATCTACATAATTACTCTTTCTGCACTCTGTGGTTTTTCATGTAGATTGAAATAACTGTCTGGTGTCATTTGCTTTCATTCTGAAGAACTTTAATATTTCTTGTATGGTGGATCTACTAAAAACAAATTGTCTCATTTTTATTTATCTGGGAAAGTTTATATTTTGTGGTGCCTGTCTTTTCATTTTTTTAAACATTGTTGAAAGATGTTTGATATTCTCCCTGACCCGTTTTTGCATGTATAAACCCACTGCCTTCTGATTGTTTCTAATGGAAAGTCCATTGTTACTTATTAAGCCATAATTTTTCTCTTGCTGCTTTCAGATGTTTCCTTTTGTCTTTGTTATCCAACATTTTGACTGTGTTATATCTGGGTGTGGACCTTTTGTATATACATTGAACTTTTTTGAACGTGCAGATTAATTTTTTTAAAGCCAAATTTGGGGAGTTTTCAGACATTGCATTTTGAATATTTTTTCTGCTACTCTTCCCTCTTTTCTCTCCTTCTGTTGTTCCCACTACACTTATGTTGATATGCTTTGAGATCCCATTTCTCTGAGGTTCTGTACAGTTTTCTTCCTTTATCTCTGTTATTTGGATTGCATGACCACTATGGATCTATATTCAAGTTCATCAATTCTTTATTCTACTAGCTCAAATCTATTTTTAGGACTTTTCATTTCAGTTATTGTACTTTTAAACCCAGAATTTCCATTTGCTTATTTTTTAAATTTCTCTTTATTAATATTTTATATTCTATTTGATGAAACATTCTCATTATACCTCCCCAAAATTGATCATAAACTATTTCGTTTATTGTTTTGAACAAATTTATAAAAGCTGCTTTGACATTTTTGTTTGCTAAGCCCAAATTTGGACCCCTTCAAAGGCAATTTTGTATTTTTCCATTGTAGAGTTCATATTTTCTTGTTTCTATATATATATCACAATTCTTTTGTTGAAAACTGTACATTTTAGATAATATCTTGTACCAACTCTGAATACTGGTTCCTCCCACATTTGGTCTTGTTGTTGCTTGGTTGGTTATTTTCTCAATGACTTGGTTTGGGTAGTTCAGTGATGTCTATTTCCCTTTCAGTGTGTCGCTTTGAAGGTGTGGCCTTGTACATGCCCACATTTTCCCTGACTACCAGGTCTGAATATAGTTTTAGATAGGCTTTTCTTCACTGTCTCTTTCCTTGATCTCCCAATTAAGTCTTTCTGGAAGGTCTGCCTCTGTTGCTATCACAGCCAGCTGTTAGCCTTCATTGTTTGCTCTATTATTTTACCAATAAGCTCAGCATAAATAGGTCCACTGATCCAATTAGAAACTTGGCTCTTGAAAGAGGCAGTGTATTTCCAAGTCTTTGAGGCTTTCTCTGAACACAGGAGAGCTGTTCTTCATTACCTCTTTCCCTAGTTCTAGCTGCTGTACTATTTTGCTTGTTGTTATTAGTAATCACGAACCTACCAGCTGCCTCTTTATTGTTCACCACCACCATTTATTGTTCCCAGGGACTTCCCAGGTATGATCAAATAAGTGAATTCCATTAGGGACAACTAAAGTTCTCTGTTCTTATTGCTCTGGATACAATCTCTATTCCACTGCACCAGAGTGAGAGAAGGAACAGCAACACACCTCACTCATAGCGACACTTCTGCTCTATTAATGGATCCCAAGTGGGGATGGGATACTCATGTCTTTCCTACTTGCCACTCCTGATAGGGCCCCTCCACCCTTTGACTAGGCTGAGGCAGGGGTAATCAGGTTTCTATATTCTTGGCCTGCCACCTATGAGTAGAGCTTTGGTACTATCAATGTGGGCTTCATTGAGGAAGAGTGCAATTATCTAAAATAGTAAGCTGAAACATGTATTTGGGAGGAATGAGAGATACTAGTGGGTTGTTAATCTGGTGTGAAACCATAGCCATCAACTATTTGGGGGATGTGAGCAGGTTATGGCCAAATGCCACAAACACTTTCTATTTATACCAAAATTTATTATATTCTCTTGAATAAATGTATCTCAATTTTCAGAAACTATAAATGGCTGAGGGTTTTTTAAAGTAATTTTTGCTATTAAAATGTATACAACATTTGGGAGGGGATCCATGGAGCTACTCACACCACCATTCTGAAATCTAGCCCCCACTTTATTTTTTACTTTATTTTAAAGGAAGTTTTAGATTACAGAAAAGTCACAATGAAATTATAGGTAATTCCCATATACCCTATCCCCCTAGGTTTTCCTCTATTAATAATATCTTTAATTACTGTGTTACATTTGTTACAGTTGCTGAACAGATATTTAAGCATTACTACTAACTATAGTCTATAGTTTACATTATCATTTACACTTTGCACAGTACAATTTTATAGGTTTTTACAAAATATCCATCATTGCAATAGCATGCAGAACAATTCCAGTTTTCCAAAAATTCCCCATATTCTACCTATTCATTTTTTAATTAATTTATTGAAATATATCACCCACAAGCAAACATACATAAACAATAAGTGTATAGTAATAGTTGTGAACTTACAAAACAAACACATATAACATCATATAAGACTTTCATAACTCATCCTACCTCCAACACCTTACATTGTTGTTAAACCTTTTTAACTAATGATTAAAGAGCATTGTCAGAGCATTACTACTAACCAAAATATTTTCAACCAACCCTCCCTATTATTATCTTTATGTCATTTATATATGAACATACATAAACAATTAAATGTATAGTAAAAGTTGTGAACTTACAAAGCAAATATGCGTAACATCATACAGGGATCCCATACATCAACCCTCCACCAACACCTTGCATTGTCCTGAGATGTTTGTTACAAATTACCAAAGAATATTGTCAAAATCTTACTACCAATTATAATCCTTATCTTATATTTTGTGTGTTTTCCTCCAACATACCTTATTATTATTTTTTAAATGTATATTTTTATAACAGAGTTGTAAACTTATAAAACAATCATGCACATATGCAGAACTCCCAAGGAACACCCCTCTATCAACACACCACACTGTGGTGGAACATTTGTTACAGATAAGATAATATCATCTGATTGTTACCATGTCCATAGGATACATTTGGTTCACATTTTCCATACTGCCCCATTATCAACACAGTATATCTTTGGCATAGATGCAAAAATATTATATTGTTACTGTTAACCACAGTCCATAGGTCATTCCAGTTGTATTTTTCCCATGTGTTCCCAACACCCTGCAATAGTGATATACATTTATTTGCTCTAGCTCACAAAGGACACTCTTGCATCTGTACAATCAACCACAATTCTCATCCACCTCTTGGTTTACTGTGCTATTCAATTCCAAGATTATTTTTTAGCATTCTGTCAATTGGAATTACATCCTTATATATCATTTTCAGCCACATCCCTATTTATAAACTAGCTATTACTATTTTACCATCCATTCTACACATTTCCACACTTTTACAGTAAAGCTAATAAGAACTTCTACATACATTAAACATCAGTAGTCCATCTCAGTCCTTCTCTTACCTCCATTAAGAATCCACCATCTACCACCATGTCTTGAAGATATTTTCCTACAATTTCTTCTAGAAGTTTTATGGTTCTTGCTTTTTTTTATAGGTTTTTGATCCATTTGAGTTAAATTTTGGTAAGGTGTGAGATAGAAGTTCTCTTTCTTTTGGCTATAGATATCCAGTTCTTTCAGCACCATTTTGCTGAATGGACTGTTCTGCCCAAGCTGTGAGTTTGACGGGCTAGTCAAAAATCACTTGACCATACATGTGAGGGTCTGTTTCTGAGCCATCAATTTCATTCCACTGGTCTATGTATCTGTTTTTATGCCAGTACCATGCTGTTTTTACCACTATAGCTTGGTAATATGATTTAAGGTCCTGAAATGAGGGTTTCCTTTTCCTTTTATGATGTTTCTGGCTCTTTGGGACCCCTTACCCTTCCAAATAAACTTGATAACTGTGTTTTCAATTTTTCTTTGTAAATGCTGGTGGAATTTTTATCAGGGTTGCATTGACTCTATATATCAATTTGAGTAGAATTGGCATCTTAATGATATGTCATCTTCCAATCCATGAGTATGGAATGTTCTTCCAGTTATTTAGGACTTTTTAAAATTTCTTTTAACATTGGGTTGCAGTTTTCTGAATACAAGTGCTTTACATCATTGATTAAGTTTATTCCTGACTACTTGAGTTTTATCTTTCATGTTTTATTTTCACCATTCTTTTGACACTTTTACTTACTATTATTGATATAATCTGCATTTCTAGGCTCTCTTCCAGGCCTCTCTCTCCTCTTTTCTTTTCAGGCTCTAGCATACCCTTCATAATTTCCTAAAAATCTGGTCTCTTGCTTAAAAATTCTCTCAGTTTCTGATTATCTGTGAATATTATAATCTCACCCTCATTTTTGAAAGACAGTCTTGCTGGATAAAAAAGTCTTGGCTGGAAGTTTTTCTCTCATAGTATTTAAATATATCAGACCACTGTCTTCTTGCCTTCATGATTTCTGGTGAGAAATCAGCACATAATCTTATTGGATATCCCATATATGTTATGCATTGCTTTTCTCTTGCTGCTCTCAGAATTCTCTCTCAGTCTTTGGCCTTTGATGTTCTAATGAGCATGTGTCTTGGGATATTTTTTCATATGGGGGTACGTTGTGCTTCTTGGACAGGGATATCTATGTCCTTCAATAGGGTTGGAAAATTTTCTATTATTTCTTTAAATATTCCTTCTGCCCCCTTTCCCTTTTCTTCTTCTGGGACACGCATGACATGTGGGTTTGCACATCTCTGGCTGTTGTTTAGTTTCCTGAGACCTTGTTCAATTTTTTCCATTCTTTCCTTCATCTGTTCTTTTGTATATTCACTTTCAGAGGCCATTTTTTCAAGCTCACCAATCCTTTCTTCTGCCTCCTCAAATCTGCTATTATGTGAGTCCAATGTTTTTTAAATTTCATTTATTGCACCTTTCATTGCCATTAGATCTGCTATTTTTTTATGCATGCTTTCAAATTCTTTCTGCTCATCCAGTGTCTTCTTAATATCCTTAATCTCTTTAGTAATCTCATTGAATTTTTTAAGGAGATTTGTTCGAACATCTATGATTAGTTGTCTCAACTCCTTTTTGTCATCTGGAAGCTTATATTGTTCCTTTGAGTGGGCCATATCTTCCTGTTTCTTGGTGTGGATTTTAATTTTTGGTTGATGTCTTGGTATCTGGATTACTAGAGTATTTATTCTGGGTACAGTTTTTCTCTTTTGTTTAGAGCTTCCTGCCCTTTCTTCCCTGCTGGTTGTGCAATAGGAGCCAAGGATGTAATTTAATTGGTGCTATACACTGTGGAGGCTCAAGCTGCCCTCATTGCCCCAGGGATGGATGAAGCTTCTCCCAACTTTCTCCTTTCCCAGAGGTAGGGGCAGAGTCACAGTTGTGTGGAATAATCCAAGTCATGCAGGCCTAGACTGTAGTTGCCCAGAGAGACTGATGAGCTTCACACCACTTTCTCCCCTCCCTGGGGCATGGATGGAGCTGCAGGTATGGGCAGCAATCTATGCAGTGCAGGTCCAAGATTACCACAGTTGTCCCAGTAGACTTTTAATTGTTCAGTTTGTGCCAGCCAAAGGTACCCTCAGTTACCTGGATAGATTGGTGCTGCCAGAGGTGTCTCCTCCCTGCCAGAGGTGTGACCAAAGCCTAAACTAGGGGTGGAGGCTGATCCAGGTGAAAGAAACTGGTTCCTACCATCACTGTGATATTTGGTCAGGCCAGTTTCCCCTCAGGCTGGGGGTGGAGTCAAAATGGCAGCCACCAGGCCCTTTCTGACTTGGACAAATTCACAGGCCAGCTATTCCCAGGGTTATTCCTTAGCCATCCGAGTCTATCAATCAGTAGCCAAAATCAGCAGCCAACCATCTCCTCCTCCCCTGTTTTTGGGAAATGGAGCTTCCAATTCTGGTCACAGAACAGCTGCTCAGGCAGCTCGCACCAGCAGAGTAGGACAATCACCAGCCTCCACAGCTTGGCTAGCTATTTCCCAGAGAGGCTGGCGCAGGTCCCTGCAGCTTCCTCCCTGCTGTAGGTGGTGCTGGGGCCTAGGCTACAGATGCAATCTGACCTGGATGGAAAGAAGCAGGTCCCCACCAGCACTGGGATTTTCAGTCTACCCTGCTTCCCCTTATGCCAGGTGTGGAATTAAGATGGTGGGTCCTGGCTTCTTTCTGATTGCTCAGGCTAAGCTTTAGCTATTCAAAGGATTATATTTTAGCCTGCTGAATTTACTCATCAGTAGCTGAAGTTAGTGCCCAACTGTCTCTTCCTTCCCCATTTTGGAGCTTTCAATTCTAGCCATGGAACGTCTCCCAAGGCGGCTTGTGCCTCCAGTAGAGGATGGGCACTGGCCACCATGGTGTGGAGTGCTCTACTTATGAGTCTTCTCTGCACATGGGTAGACTTCTTCTTCCATTCCTTCAAGGATGTTGCAGGATGCCCTTCTAGCCTCCTGAAGCCCTGAAAAAGGTGCTTCAGCTAGCTCCAGAGAGCTCTGGTTGTTTACTAACTGCCCTGTAGCAGGAGCTGACTCTAGGAGCTCCTAAAGTCATCTTGCTGTCTCCTCTATTCCACCTATTCTTCCTGTCTCCTCCCCTCAGAACCTCTGGTGACCACTCTTTGTATCAATGTCACAATTTCTTTACCAAAATAATAAGTCTATTTTGGTACATAGTTGCAGTAATCCCTCGTATTAGTCAGCTAAAGGAGTGCTGATGCAAAATACAAGAAATTGGTTGGTTTTTATAAAGGGTATTTATTTAGAGTAGGAGCTTACAGTTATCAGGCCATAACACATAAGTTACTTCCCTCACCAAAGTCTATTTCCACATGTTGGAGCAAGATGGCTGCCAATATCTGTGAGGGTTCAGGCTTCCTGGTTTCCTCTGGGCTCAATACCTTTGTTTTCTCCACAAGGTCAGCTGTAGACTATGAAGCTCTCTAGACTTTGCCTCTCTCCACAAGGTCAGCTGTGCGCTATCAGATGAACGACTCTTTCTCTCTCCCTGAGGTTTCTGCTGTGTCTAAGGAGCCATCTCTATTTCTCTGTGTTCTTCTCCTGGCTCAGGACCTCTCTTCCCAGGGCTTGCTTCTCTTTCCCTTGTGTGCTTACTTCCTGGTGTTCCAGCTTAAGACTTCAGCATCAAACTCCAACATCAAAACTCCAATATCAGAAACCCTCAACTCTGTCCTTTGCCTTGCCTTTTATCTGCCAGTCCCCACCCACCAAGGGGCAGGTACTCAATGCCCTCCTGACACAAGAGGTTTACCTAATCAAGTAAACCTCTGAATTCAATATAATCTCATATGCCCAGAGAAAAAGACCAGTTTACAAACATAATTCAAAATTTCTTTTTGGAATTCATCAATAATATCAAACTGCTAAACCCCTTATGTTTGGTAATTCCTCAATCTTGAGGATTTTGGAACGATGATGCCTACTTTGCTTCCAGTTGAGAGCGAACATAGATCCAATGGGACAGATCAATGGAACTGTCTTGCTTGCAGTTGCAGACTCTCTCTGTTCCTTGGGATGGGCTTTGGCCATCATCATCATCATTATTTTGTTAGTTGTCCTGGGTGAATCCAATGAACTGGAGAGTTGATGTTAGCTGCACCTCTGCTGTGATTAAGGCTCAAGCAGCATATGAAAATTTAAGTCTCTGGGACCTATATTTAAAGAGTTTAATGCTAATTATAGCACAATCATACAGTGTTTGTCCTTTTGTGTCTGGCTTGCTTCACTCAACATAGGGTCCTCCAGGTTCATCTATATTGTCATTTGCTTCACGACTTCATTTATTCCTATAGCTTCATAATATTTCATCATGTGTATACACCATAGGTTGTTTATACATTCACCAGTTGCTGGACACGTGGGTTGTTCTATGAACACTGGTGTGCAGGTATCGATTCATGTAGCAGTCCTTGGTTCTTCTGAGTATATACTCAGTAGTGGTATTGTGGACCACATGGAAAATCTATATTCAACTTGGTCTATGTGTATATCTTTATGCTGTTTTGACCATTGTAGCTTTATAATATGTTTCAAGTTCAGGCAGTGATAGTCCTCTCACATTGCTCCTCTTTTTTAGAATGCTTTGGCTATTCAGGTTCACTTTCCCTTCCAAATAAATTTGGTAATTGCTCTTTTAATTTCTGTAAATTAGGCTGTTGGAATTTTGGTTGGTATTGCATTGAATCTATAAATAAGTTTGGGTAAGATTGACATCTTCACAATATTTAGTCTTCCAATCCATGAACACAGAATGCCTTTACATTTGTTTAGATCTTCTTTGATTTCTTTTAGCATTGTTTTCTAGTTTTCTTACATATAGGTCCATACTTCTTTGGTTAAATCGATTCCTAGGTATTTGAGTCCTTTTGTTGTTATTGTAAATGGAATTTTTTTTTCCCTGATTCCCTCCTCAGACTGTTCAATACTAGTGTACAGAAACATTACTGATTTTGGTGTGTTGCTCTTGTACCCTATCAATTTGCTGAACTCATTTATTAATTCAAGTAGCTTTGTGATAGACATTTTTAAATTTTCTAAATATAGGATCATGTCATCCACAAATAGTGAGAGTTTTACTTCCTATTTTCCTATTTGGATGCCTTTTTTTTTTTCTTGTCTAATGGCTCTAGTGATAACTTCTAACACAATATTGAATAACAGTGTTGAGAGTGTGATTGGTTTGTATTTCTTTTGGAGTCCATGTAAGTTGATTGTGCTTTCTAGGAATTTGTCCATTTAATTTAGGCTGTCTAGTTTGTTGGCATACAGTTTCTCATAATTTCTTCTCATGTTCTTTTTTATTTCTATGGGTTAAGTCACATCCTTTTATTCCTAATTTTATTGTTTGCTTCTTCTCTCTAATTTCCTTTGCTATTCTAGTTAAGGGTTTGTCAATTTTATTGATCCTCTTAAGGGACTAGATTTGATTTTGTTGATTTTCTCAATTAATTTTTTGTTCTCAGTTTCCATTATTTCTGCCCCAATCCTTAACATTTCTTTCCTTCTACTTGCTTGGGAAATGATTTTCTATTCTTCTCCTAGTTTCTCCAGTTGTTCAGTTAAATCTTTGATTTTAGCTCTTCTTTTTTTTTTTTTTATAGGCTCTTGGGGCTACAAATTTCCCTTTCAGGAATGCCTTCACTGTATTCCATAAGTTTTCATAAGTTGTGTTCTCCTTTTCATTTCATCTCACTATATTTACTAATTTCATTTACAATTTCTTCTTTGATTCACTGATTGTTTAAGATTATGTTGTTTAGTCTCCACACTTTGGCAAATTTTCCCCTTTCCCATCTATTATTGATTTACAGTTTCATTCCATTATGATCTGAGAGATGCACGGTATAATTTCAATATTTTTATATTTATTAAAGCTTACCTTGTGTCCTAATATGTGGTCTATTCTGGAGAAAGATCCATGAGTAATTGAGAAGAATGTATAATCTGCTGTTTTAAGATGCAACATTATGTATATGTCTGCTAAGTCTAGCTTGTTTATCATGTTTTTTGAGTTCTCTGTTTCCTTATTGATCCTTTGTCTAGTTGTTCTATTTAATGACAAGATTCTGCCATCAGTTTTGTCAGAGTTTTTCCCATGTATTTTCAGACACCCTGGTTAAGTACATAGATGTTTACAACTATTATAATTTCCTGGTGGAATGTCCCTTTTATTAATATATAATGTCCTTCTCTATCTTTTATAACTTTTTGCATTTAAAGTCTTTTTTGTCTGATATTAGTATAGCTACTTCTGTTCTCTTTTCGTTATTGTTTGTATGGAGTATCTTCCGTTCTTTCACTTTCAGCCTGTTTGTATCACTGGGTCTAAGATGAGTCTCTTGTAAACAGTATACAGATAGCTCATATTTTTTTTTGCTTTTTTTAAAATCAATTCTGTCAACCTATATCTTTTGATAGGGGAGTTCAATCCATTTACATTCAATGATATTACTGTAAATACACTATTTACTTCCACCATTTTATCCTTTGGTTTTCATATGTCATCTTATTTTTGTCCATTATTTTATTTTTTTGGTCATCCTCTCTGCTATTCCTGCCTTTTACATTCTCTTCCAGTCCTCTCTTGTCTTTTTCTTTTGAACTGTAAGACTCCCTTTAATAATTTCTGGAAAGGGGATTCTTTTTTATGAACTCTCTTAGTTTCTGTTTATTTGTGAATATTTTAAATTCACATTCATATTTGAAGGACAATTTTTCCAGGTAAAGAATTCTCATTTGGCCCTTTTTCTCTTTCAGTATCCTAATTATATGATACCACTGTCTTCTTGCCTCAATGGTTTCTGATGAGAAATCCACACTAAATCTTACTGGGCATCACTTGTATGTGATGGTTTGCTTTTCCTTTGCTGCTTTCAGAATTTCTTCTTTATCCACATTTGACATTATGAGTAATATGTGTCTTGGAGTATGTCTATTCAAATTTATTCTGATTGAGGTACAATTTTCCTCCTGGACATGTAAACTCATTACTTTCAAAGGAGTTGGGTAATTTTCAACTATTATTTCCTCAAATAGTCTTTATTTTCCCTTTCCCTTCTATTCTCCTGGAACTCCCATGACATACATGTTGTTGTGCTTCATGTTATCATTCAACTCCCTGATCCAATCCTCTGCTCAATTTTTTTCCATTCTTTTTTCTGTGTTCTCTCTTCAATTTCAGCTGTTCTGTCTTCTGCATCACTTATTCTTTCTCCTATCATTTCAAGTCTGTTTTTGTATGCCTTTAATGTGTTTTTTTATCAGATCTATTGTGTCTTTCATTTCCATAGGCTTGTTATTTTTATTTTCAGGTTTTCAAATTCCTCTTTGTGTTTGCTTAGTGTCTTCTTGATGTCTTTTGTCTTTTCGACAAATTCTTTCAACTCATTGATTTGATTTTGGAAATTTGTATGAACCACTTTGATTAGTTGTCTCAAATCCTGTGTTTCATCTGGGGCTTTTATATATCCCTTTGCTTAAACCATTTCTTCCATTTTATTACTATGGCTTGTAATTTTTTGCTGATATCTAAGCATCTGATTATGATGTAAGTTTAGTATATTCTGATGCTTAATTTCTCTTTCAAAAGGATTTAGTGGCAGAAGGCTGTGTGTTACTCCCATTCTTTGATTCTTTAGGTTTGTCCCTATTAGTTGCTCATATTCAGGCCAATGGCCCAGGAATGGGTTGCAGATTCACTTCTAAGGGCCTTGGGGAGGAAGGTTGTAAAGGTTTCTTTTACTTACTTTTACTTACGTACTTTTGATTTCCTTACATGCACTTTGGGCAACTAGCTGATGATGCCCTCTCAGCTTTCAAAGCCTGGTCCAATTATGTTCACAGCAACACTGGACTGCAACAGTGTGACAGAGGATCCTTCCTTAAGGCTATTCAGAGCTTCCCATTTTAAACTTTCTCTAACCTTTGCTGGAAGCCCTCTTCCTTTTCACAGGTAGAAAATAATTCCATTCCCCTCTGTATCCTTAGAAACCAATCCCAGTCAGTAGAGAGGTTGATTGAGAGTGTTGGATCTCTTTAATTCCAAAAATAGCTCCCAAGACAAACAGTGTTCATATGACACAGGAGACCAAATTTGTTGGGCAGAAGCTGAATCAACCTTAGGTTATGTCTGTCTATCTCCTGTGTCCTGGGGAGGTGGATCTCTATGGCCTCCTCTGTCTGTTGCTGCTAGCCCAAGGTCAGAGAATTCAAAATTTTCTGCTTGTGGGGCAGGGGAAGTGTTACAGAGGCTGCAGTTGCAGCTTCTACTCGCAGTCTTTCCCTCAAGATTTTTTTCCTGTGCCCCTCTCCCTCCTGTGTGTGTCTTATATCCTAGAACATTTTTTCCAGGCCTTTTCTGCTTGTTCTCTAGCTGTTTTTTCTGGGAGAAAAGAGATTCCCATGTCTTTCTAATCTACCTTCTTCATGAAAGTCTGTGGCTTTTTAATATCACCACATCTTCATGTTATCAAACACTACAAAGTAACCAAGAAGATGGCTAAAACACCAGAATATTATGCTGTTACCTGACAGGAAACTTAAGGTGAGTAGTGGTTTTATTAGAAATCAAATGGAACACATAAAGCAGAGCCTTAACTGTGCTCTATTATTTGATTCAATGAATTATCCCTTTAATATCAGTTTTGTTTTTCTATCTGAAGATAACTACTAGAACCATTTTCATCTTTCTGACTTCTGACTTTTAAGGAAATATTGGATCTAAAGTAACTGATCACATGGATTCGTATTAAAACTGTTTGTTGGCATCATTTCTCTGACAGGAAGATACTGTGGTTATTGTCTCAAAAGCACTTTATTTTAATTCTTTTTCCCCTGGTCATCAGGATAACCAAGTTTTTAAAAAAAGTACATCTAATAGGAAACATTGTAGAAAGTATCCACACAGACTCCAGTTCTTCTGATCACATTTTCCCATTTTGAATTCTCTGGTGACTTTCTAGCTCTTCAAATTGATTTTCAGGTATTTTAAAGTCCCTAACAACATTGGGTCAAAATAATTTTTTGAATACATTTACTCCTACCACTCCAGGTCTGAAGTATCTTTGACTCATTTTTCATGTAAGCCTCCATATCACCACAGCTGACAAATCCCACCGAGTCTGCCTCTGTAACACTTCTCTTATATAATTCCTCATCAGCCATCTTAAATCTGTTAATAATCTTTTAAATTGTCTCCTGCTTTTGATCTTCATCACCATCATTTACAATATTGCAAGAATACCTTCCCAAAGGGCATTTGGATTATGGCACTCTTGGCTCTTCCTGTTTCAAAACCTATAGAAAGAAAAAGAGAAGAGAGAGAAAGAGAGCTAGAAAAGAAAGAGGTAGGACAGAGGAAGAGACAGAGGGAGGGAGGGAAAAAGGAAGGAAAGAAGGAAGGAAGAAGTCCAAACTCTTGTCTGTGTAGGTAAGGCTAATGTGTCAACTTGGCCAGGTAATGGTGCCCAGTTGTTGGTCAAGCAAGCACTGGCCTAATTGTACTGTAAGATCATTTCATGGGCTTAAATCATCAGTTAGTTGATTGCATCTGTGGTTGATTGTGATTAGATCTACAATCAACTGAGGAGGTTGCCTTCAGCAATGAATGACGCTTCATCCTTTCAGTTGAAGACTTTTAAAGGAGAAGTGATTTTAGCAATCAGAGGGAGAATCCCCATGTCTACTTCAGACACCCAGCTTCTGGAAATCATCAATCACGTTTACCACCTGGCCTGCAGCCTTCCCTATGGAATATGGACTTGTGCATTCTCATGGTCATGAGACAATTTTATAAGCTCATAATATTTACAGATAGCTCTTATTGGTTCTGTTTCCCTAGAGAACTCTGAAAAATACATGACCCAAAACACCTTTTTCTCTGTCAATAACTCATCAGGTACAGAGGGTTTGTTCCTCACACAATTTGCTCCTGAACCCTGCCTAGTAAAATTCTCTCCATCATTTAAGAATATCCTCAAATGATGGAGCTGTTCTTCACTCAATAAATTGGAATTAATTTCTCTCTCTGAATACCCATAATACCTGGTTTCATCATTACAACTGCAAGTTCAATAGTATATTATAAGAATGTTTATACACATTTTTTTCTGCTGAATTGTTAGCTACTGGAGGATAAAGATCATTTTATTATTATTACAATGTCTAAACAAGCAAATTTTACAAACATATGCATACAAATGTTAAATTTTTAAAGAAGATCTCAGGTAATGAAGGTGATTACCCTTCCAACAAAACATAAAAATATGAATTACTTTAAGCCCTTTCACAGTAGCCAGGTTGGAAAGCTCTATATTTATTCCAGAAATGTTACCACTATTATATACATATATTTTTTTAAAGATTTATTTTTTTATTTTTTATTTTTATTATCTTTTTTGTCTTTATTTATTTTTTTAATGTTATATTAAAAAAATATGAGGTTCCCATATACTCCCCACCCACCCCCATCCCACTCCTCCCCCCATAACAACAACCTCCTCCATCATCATGAGACATTCAATGCATTTGGTGAATACATCTCTGAGCACCGCTGCACCTCATGGTCAGTGGTCCACATCATAGCCCACACTCTCCCACAGTCCACCCAGTGGGCCATGGGAGGACATACCATGTCCAGTAACTGTCCCTGCGGCACCACCCAGGACAACTCCAAGTCCTGAAAACACCCCAACACCTCTCTTCCTCCCACTCCCTACCCCCAGCAGCCACCATGGCCACTTTCTCCACACCAATGCACTATTATATTTTTTAACAATTTAAAGTCAAGAAAATATCACTTTTTTTCTGTTGGTATCCTTGATACATAATGCAGTGCCGGGCTTACAGTTTATTAATAATTCTTGAATGAATAAATAAACATGTTTGGCATATTTATCTTGACGTTAAAATAATTTATTGCTTTAATGAGTATATTCAATAATGGAAAATATTCATATTTGAAGGTTTTCCCTTTCCCATTTTTTGAAAAAAGCGGGCAATTCTGAGCCAAATTTGGTACATAATATCGGTGATCAAGATAGTTAAAGCAATTTTTAACCAGAAGAATAAGGAATCACAGAGTAAAAAGATATTTATTTTTATGCCTAATTCCAAATGTTTTTAAAATGTGTTTGAAGCATGTCAAGCAATTTTTTATTCATAATTTATTAATTCTATTAGATACATATTTAGAAATAGCATGTTTACTTGTTGCCTATTTTGTATTTTGGTGATTTGCTACATTTGACAATAATTAATAATAATAAGACTCCTTTGTCTACCCTTTCCATGTTATCTGCCAATATCTGAACCAAATCAGGTATTGGGGTACATTCATTTAAATCACAATGCATAAATCAGGATTGGACACTACTGTTAGCCAGTGTCTGTGACTTCACAGGTTCTGCAAGTGGTTTGAAATTGAGGTAAATGATTTTTTCCTATAACTTTATGTACAATTAGGGAAAACATCATCACAAACAGCAGCAACCATGTGGTTCATGATGGTCACTTTGGAGCAGGTGTTTTTCTTCTTTGTTTTATAGCAAACAAAATAAAGGACAAATTATTACAGAGTTAACTGTAAGAGAAGGTGATTTCTAGATTAACTAGGGAAAAGAAAAGGCTAATGAATTTTAAAAGCAGCAGGTATTTAGGATGTTTTATATACAGTCTTGTCTGCAAAGAGGGTGATAGAATAAATGCCCTTTCCAATTTTTAAGGGTAAGAATTTTCCTCTTTTCATTATTTATGGTTATGTTATTTTTAAATGATAACAAGAGAAAGGAAAATCTGTCTAGGATATGGGGGATATTTTTTTCACTCCAAAAGAACCCAATATTTCACTGTATCATCAGATTATTAGAACCATGGGCCTATACCATGTTATTTTCTGTATCTTTGGATCCTTGCCATAGATTTTAATGCCTAACTTGTAGTAGGTATTCAAATCATATTTGCCGAAATGAACATATTAACTTAAAATATGAAAGAGGGAAGTACATTTTAATTTGGCAACACTAAAATAATAGATGGTGGAATTTAAATTTTGCTTCTCCTCATAACCCAGCATTCCTAGAGAGTGTTTCACAGATCACTTTATACCCACTCCTCAGAAAAAAAGAGTTATAATGCTGAAATATCCAAAAATATCATTGAAATGTCTTCGAATGAAGAAACCACTTTAAATGTTTTTACCACTTTTCCAAAAAAATTATTTTGATTATGGAAATGTTTTACAAGGAACTCCTATTATCACTTGGCATACATTCTTAAGGACAATGTTTAGGAAAGGCTGTCTTAATCATCTATATCTGAAATACATGGCTGGGCTATTCAATTTAATTTAGCCTTGCAAAATTTAGAAGAATCTAGAGGATTATGAAGAATTTCTGGCTTATGACCGACAAAGCATAAGCTCATGTTGTCAAAGCATTCTCCTCCAAGGACTCCAAATGGATCAAACGCTCTAATTTGGCTGCCCAATGGTGAAAATCACACCACAGATTGCTTTGCCACATTCAGGCAATTCTGTCTCTCTTCTCCTCCTATAGTTAAGAAGAGTTGTTGGCTTTTTTCCACATTCTGCCCCATTCACAGATGAGAATTATAGAGAACTTGGAAATGGAAGGCCTTTATGTCTGCCGTGAACAGGGTCAATTCAGTGTGGCAGCTGTGAGCTAGTGACATAGACTTATATTGACACAACCCACTTTTTTGCTGCAGAATCACAAAGTGAAGGCACCCGGGGCTCCTCTGCCGTTTTCAATAAGATACGAATTTTCCTCTTCCTTGTATTAAGCAGAGATCTGTCATCTTGACTTGTACACTAAATGGTCCATTCTGACTGCCTTGTTTGTGTCCAATCCCAGCCAGAATCTAGAAACATGTGTTAACATTCGGCATGTTTGGGGGCTAGTTGGAAGGGCCTGAGGCAAGACTCCCTGATGCCTGCTGGAGGCTAGTCAATAATCATTAGCCCTTCAAGTGGTGGATGCCCAACATAAACTGTAGTTATTTATTTAAAAAATCTTTACACTAAGCCACAGGGAAAGGCATTTTAGAGAACACAGTTCCCCAGCAGTTACTGGATTGTAATAAAGATACAGTTAGGAGGAACTGGGAGGCTGGCAGTAGGGGCGCTATTCTCAACAGAAAGGGGAAGCCATCAAAGTGAATTAGTTAGGCTGCAGACAGCAATACCACTCAGAAATTTTTGTGGTTATTCCTCACGGTCCACATTCAGGTCAAAAAGAGTTCTCTTTCCAAAGAGAAATCACTAAAAAGCAAAATAATGTATCACTTCTGAGATGCATAGTGCACTGCCTTGGCCAAATTAACAAGCTAAATATAGGTCTTGACATCTTAAGCTTTCACTCTAGAAGCAATGAACTAAGGACATTGCAATTAATAAAAGGACATACCGAAACACAGACAACTTAGTAAATATTGGCTATATCTCAGTCAAATAAGGTATGTATTTTTTATAGAGCACCAATTTTTTTCATCTCCACGGTAAAAAGTGATGAATTCTTACTTTATTTGGAGCAGATTAGACAAAAGAAGATGTATTTGCTTATGTGTTTATTTACTTCTTTTAAAATGGACTTCTCTCTCCAAATTCTAATGCTCACACCTACACTACAAAATCTAGAAGACAGTAAAGCCCATCAAGTGAGCTCTGGAGCACATTAACCTTTTTTCATCCCTTACTTAAACAAAAATTTTGTGATTCTCTGTTTTGAACCCTGCTCTCTTCCAGGAATCTATTGGTACAGCTATTTGAGTATTTTTACCTAAGAGCTCACCAAATATTAGGCATCTAAAATCTAAACCCATTGATTAGTTGTATTTTATTTTATAATTTGTTCAGAATATTGACATCAATTTTATCTTCTATTCCTTCTCGTTTGTTTCTAGGGTCCTTACTGGATGACATTTCCATTGAAATTTTGGCTAAAAATCATTCCCTGTGGAACTGAGTATCTCCTTGGACCTGGGTTGAGGAGAAGCCAACTGGAGGGAAACAAGGCAAAGGGTGGTGGGATTACAAGTACTTAAAATGGGAACAGGAAGAGTCAGGAAAACCACTGGGTTGGAGTCAAGCACTATAAAAATATAGAGACTAGCATAAAAGCCATAATCAGTCCAGCGTCCCTCTGAAGCATCAATCCAAGGGCAGAATAATGGAAGACAAATACAAAACAAGACAGAAACTGGGTAATCTGACAAAGGAAATGGTATGTTTGAAAGAGAAAGTAGAAGGCAGAACACAGAGGGACTCACTGAGACTTTGGAGTGAAGTTCCCTCATCTTTCTGGCAGTGGGACTAGATTATTAAGGATACTAAACTGGAAAAATAAGAAAGGTCATGTGAAATAGAGGTGACATGATAGATGTTGAAGGCTCAAAGCTTGGGTTTGAATATTACTTACAAGTTCAGCCAATTTTCACTTACTCTGCTTTAGGTAAACTGCTAAACCTCTCTTGGGGTCCTCAATTTCCTAATCTGGAAAATGATGATAATAAAACTTACCTTAGGGCCACTGATAAGGATTAGATAAGACAGTGGCTCTACAGTGCATAACACAGTAGTTAGTATACAGTAAGTATGTTGTAAATGGTTAGCTGCTAATATTATTAATATGCTAATAATGTCATAGAAGAACTTTTATTTCCTACAGACAGCAATGACAAAGAGAGAAGAAAATAACCATTCCTAAGCCCATAGTCAAGTCAGAGGTAAGTTTGGCTTTGGATTTCAAATTTTGCATTTTCTGTTCCCTCCCAAGTTCCGGAGAGAGTCAGGGGCTAACATTGTCTAGAGATGTACATGTGCAGAAAACACAGTTGGAGTCATCAGAGAGCATGTGTAAGGAAAAGGTGAAGAAACCTCCTGCCTCCAGGTAATAAAATGTCAAACTATCCAGAGTCTATGAGACCCTGATATTTGGAAGATTATTTCAAGGCAACTGTCAGTGTACTGAAATGACTGATTCTAGGACTCATATCCAGTCTGACATTTGAAGGAAAAATATAATTGAGAAACATTAAAAACATTCTAAGCTCTATTTAATTCCTTTCAGCTTTACTTATCTATGGGCAGAAATTATACTTCTCTTGGTTGGCATCACAGATATGTCATCCCAGGTCTTATATTCTTTATTCAAGGTATATTTTTAAAGTATCATAATAAGTCTTGTATTGAGATATTACTTTTCCATCCCTTAGCTGAGTAGCTGGCATAAAGTAAGTGTTCAGTCAATTTTGGTTGCAAGATTTAATAAGTGAATAAATGAATAGAGAGTTCATAGCAAAATCCATCTCTTACACTTTCTTTAACTCACCCTTGGAGTCTGGCATATCAAAAAACGATGATAAATTCTTACCAGTTTGAATTGAAAAAAAGTAAATTGAGGCTGGTTTTTCTTTCTGGCTCTATAATATTTATTTGCTGTCAAGATTCTTCTAATGAGGTTCCACATTTCCACCACCACATCTGCGTTCATCCTCCAAACATATTTGAATCTATTATGTTCTTTCCTATTTTGGTCACAAATTAGAAACAGAACAGAACAGTAGATTTCAAAACTCTCCCTTTCATAAGCTATTACACAACATACAAACCAATCAGTGTTTCTAAGTTTGAATAAACAGTTCTTCTGCAATTCTAAAAGTGGCTTTCTTTCTTTAGCTCTTTATAAACGTGCCCACAAGTCCACAAACACACAGTATGCTACCTGAACTGTGGAGCAAGAAGTCATAAACTTAAATCGACCAAGCCAATTAGAGTGGTGGTAACGGAGGTGTGTATTGTTGTTCCTCCACCTCATGAAGATTACTAGAAAAAACTAAAATACAGCACATTTATAATTTAGCATCATTGTCTCAGATTAGAGCTGCTTTCCCCTTAAGTCAAAATGAGATGCTAGGAGAACAGAGAAAAGCAATCAAGGCGCTGAAAGACACCCCTCTCACTGACACCATACAGAAGTCCTTCTGGGACCAAACACAGTTGAAAGCTACAGCATCAGTCCAGAGGAAACTCACCCCAAAACTATCTCCAGGGGTCAGAAGATGAGTTAAGAGAGAAAACTACTAAAGGAGAAGATTTTGCATTCATGTTAAACGTGAAGAATGGTTCTTCACAGAGGAATGAGGGGCTCCCTTAGTTTGTAGTAGAAATTCCAAAGCCCATAGTGCTAGTTAAATTAGAATTTGCTGGTATCAGTAACGGTAAAAGCACAATGGCAATGTTAATGCCAAGGATTGCTCCTCAGAGCTGAGTGAGGAGAGATGGTGGTACAGGTGAAGGAAGAGAAACAAGGAGCAGCTTCAAGGTAAGAGTATAGGGCATCTCATGGACAATGATCTGAGGCAGGTGTTTATGACTAGAATTAATGTTTAAACCACGAAAAGTTGGGAGGTTTCTGCAGGGCTTTCAATAGTTACAGGTAGAACAGAGCAGGCCTCTAACTCTCCATATCCTCAAGTTAGGTTCTCATTTTAATCCTTTCCCCAAGGAGTTAGTAAATTTTTTTTATATTTGCTTGTTCTTGGCTTGCATTGGTTCTTGACTTGCATTGCTTTTCTTTATATTTTTTCTTGTCCATTCAGGTCTACGCCCAAGCAGTCTTTCTCACTATCATCCAGAACTCCTGTAGCAGATAGAACCCTGCTGAAACTCCTGCTCAATTCTCTACCCTCTTCTTCCCTATGAATAATTTGAGCACTGGGTAAAAAGAGGTGAATAAATAATACACAGAACAGAAAATAACTGCTCGATGCAATGTCCACCATCCAGTTGCTGAAATCCAATCTTTACTTTGCAGTTTTCTCATCCTAAAGTTGTTTGTGGGAACGTCCTTTGTGTAGCAAGAACCCCAAATAAAGCAGCCAAATATGCCAAACACCCCCTCCTCTAATCATGTCTACACAACTGAAAATAAGAATTAAAAAAATTTTCGACCACAGCCACAGGCAAAGATATGAATGCTTTTACCTTTATCTGAATTTATAACACCTTGGTTGTATTTTCTTGATTTCTTCCTCCCAGCATCAGGAAACTACTTTTCTTTCAGGTCTCCAGAAGAAAACCAGAGCATCAACAATGCAACTCACATTTGTAAACTGCCCTGGTATTTTTAGAAAGCTTCATATAAACTACTATTTCGTTCACAATTAGGATCCGGTACGTTCCAGGGCTCTCTACAGTCTGGTCCAACCTGCCTTCAAAGTCATTGCTGTCAATGTTCTGTGATAAAACAGGGTCAGCAAACTTCTGGAAAGGGCCAAATAAATATTTTAGCCTTGTGGTCCATGCTGTCCCTGTCACAACTACTCAACCCACTGTCATTGTGTTCAAGCAGCCTTAGACATTGAGTAAACAAATAAGAGGGGCTGTGTTCCCAAATCTCTTTATTTATAAAACCAGGTGTTAGGATGAATTTGAAGTCATGGGCTGCTGTTTGCCAATCCCTGCTATAAAGGGTTTGTTTGCTAATCCCTAAATATATCTTGTGCTTTCCCATCTCTTTGTGCTTGTGTGTGGCTGTTACTAAGCCTAAATATTCCTTTATATAAATCAGAAAAAAAAAAGGAAAACTTTTCCCCCTCTGAGAAAACAATTTAGAGAAAGACCAGTCTTTATAAGAAGGAATTAGAAAACATTACCCCATCTGGATAGATGAATTAAAAAAATGTTTCTGCCTCTGAGCTGAAGGAGTCTTGGGTGTGTGGTTTAGCCACATCCATTTTGCCAAGGGTTTAGAGACAGAACTAGGACTGGATTTCAACTTCCAGTTGCTCTCTTGGCAAGTGGCAGAAGACAGAGCCATCTGAGGCAGCTGTATCTTAGAGTATATCTTTTCTACAGTCTACATTAAAGGGTCTTCATTTCCATTTCAGGTTTCAAATCCTATCTTCTGACTTCCACCTCAAAACTCAGTGATTTCTCTTTTCTCAAAATACCCTTTGCTTTCTTCATTTAAGGTACTTTCTGTTGCATGGTTAACACATTGTATTTGCTATATACTTACCATATTCTGCATTTATAGTATTTTTTTTAATGTTTTGTGCCTGCATGCGATTTTAAATTCCTGTAGTGTCAAGATCATATTTAGGCATCCTACTACAAGGCACTTAACAGACACTCATTAAATATTGTTGGTTTTGATACAGCTAGAACAATATAGCTACAGACATATTTCATGTCTTTTGAACTTAGAACACTAGGTCATTAGATCCTGATGCATCTGCATTATCACCAAGCATTATGTTTACAATGGAATAAAAAGGGGTGGTAGCAATTCAAAAGTGATGTAGGAAAGGCCAATGTAATGATTTCTTTTTTAATTCCCAGCATCTGAACTCATTCATTCATTCGTTTGAAGATGTCTCCACCAAATGCATCCTGGTAAGAGACAGCTCATCTCCATTATAATAGGCTAACAGACCAGATATTCTCATTTCAAGTCTCCCATACAGCTAACATGCAGGTACATGACTAAGCTTAATAAGTCAGATGGACTTCCCTGGACTTTGAATCTGGAGACTAATGACACAAGAAGGGGAGGTCTTGGAAAGTCACACTGGAGATAATAGCAGCTATACCCAGGATGCAAGTGTGGTCACTTGTGATTGCCATGCTTCACCAGAAGGGTCCTCTCCTGTGGTTTTACCTGTGATTAGGCCTGGGACTTATTTTCTCTTGTTTTTGTCCATTGAGCCTGGTTTTCAAGACTTTGTGGCTACTATAGAAGCCTCATGATAATTTTACAATAAATTCCTTTTCCTGTATAAATGGAACTAAACAGGTCTGTGGTGCTTACAACCAAGTACTTTGATAGGTACAGTCATTTTTTTTTCATGTTCATTCCCAGTAGAAAAAATAGGTCAACATGTTGTCCAAAAAAATTCATCTCATTGCTTAGGTTAATTTTTAGTTTACCAGACTCCTACAGTAGTCTAATACTTTTGTTCATGCTTAGCCATTTAGATTTCTAAGCACCATACCTAGTCATTGTCTTTATCCAATAAATTTAACCATACTTTTACCATCAGATTGTTTATTTTTCCTTATCTATTTTAGGATATCTTTAATTATGTGGACAGTAATAAATTTATCTTTTATTTTGGACTTTATTTTTGATTCATTGTATAGAGACTTCAAACTGATTTTTCAATTATTAAATAGTTAACAGATTATCCTTTCTCTACTTCTTTGTAATGATGGGGAAATTTCTCATCTTTAGGTCTCAAAATGTTTATCTATCAGAATTCTTTATTTATTAATCAACTCTAAAATTCTACAATAATTATTTATCTCTTTATTTAGTGTGAGACTTGCACACTATGTCTGTTGGAAAAATAGGAAAGAATAAAAGACTTGGTAATGTTTTATAGTAGGAAAAGTCTGCATTCTGGAACTGAAAAGTATTTTATGTGAAGAAACAGCTCAGTAACTATCTTCCACACAACTTCCTATGACCGGGAAACGGACTTTGGCCCAGTGGTTAGGGCGTCCATCTACCACATGGGAGGTCCGCGGTTCAAGCCCCGGGCCTCCTTGACCCGTGTGGAGCTGGCCCATGCGCAGTGCTGATGCGCGCAAGGAGTGCTGTGCCACACAGGGGTGTCCCCCGCGTAGGAGCCCCACGCGCAAGGAGTGCACCCATAAGGAGAGCCGCCCAGCGCGAAGGAGGGAGCAGCCTGCCATCGTGCCGCTGACGACAGAAGCGGACAAAGAAACAAGACGCAGCAAAAAGACACAGAAAACAGACAACAGGGGAGGGGAGGGGAATTAAATAAAATCTTAAAAAACAAAAAAACAAAAAAAAAACAAAACAACTTCCTATGACCAATCACTTTGACCATTTGGTTTGAAACTCTAAACTTGAAAGCCAATCATGTTTTTTTCTTGACCTTAGGATGATTTAAAAAAAGGCATCAAAATAGGAACTTTAACCAACATGAAAAATTTTGTTTTGTATCATGTCCTTTAATATTTTAGCATGTGTTTGATGATGATATTCTCATTATGAGAACATGTTATATGGGAAAATATTTCCTCTCTAGCTTTATTTTATAATGAACTTGAATAGGGGTTGAAAAACTGTAAAAGAGTATGAGAGAATTTAGTATGTTTAGGATTGATCTGTTTTATTTTCTAGCAAAAATGACTTCAGTGAAAGTAGTGAAACTGACTAGTAAGATAGTGAATCAACAGATGGATCTGGTCCACATGGACATCAATAACCCCAAGATGGCTGCTGGAAGATTCCCCCCACCCAAGATTCCGCCATCCACAACAAGATTTTCTCCGGAAGCCAGGAGAAGCCCTGGATATTCCCCAGGGACTTTATCATTTGGCCTTCATGAGGGGATTGATGGGTCAGGAAACGAATCAAAACAGCAAACAGCTGGAACTCCTCTCTGCCATTAGCAAAAGGGTGGAATAATTAATAGTCAAAAAGCAGATGCAAGGCCTGAACTCACTCTCTCTCGCCTTTGGACACCTGTTCCTGCACCCTGCTCTTGCTGTTTTATCCCCTGCCATGATCAACACACAAGTAAAACCTGGGCATTTATAATCTATAATGGGGGAATTGTAGTCTGTGTATCAGACCACTTTATCACTTTTTAGTCCCTTCTTCTCTACCTGGGACCCATGATCTGTTATTTTCTCCCACTTCTCTTCCCTCCCTACCTTAATAAATTACTGGTCTAACTCACCTGATGTGCTATTGAAATTCATTTCTGCAGCATAGTCAAGAACCTAGACAAAATCTGGTAACAATAGCAGTTATCCTAGCAGAACAAAGCCAATAATGGGGCATGCTGGGACAGAGAATTACCACAAAATTTTGTGAAGAGAGTCTATTTTCTTAATTTGGTGGGGAAAAGATAAAGAACTATATGGAATAATAAATCTAAGTTGTTGGAAAAGATGTTTTGCTCTAAAATTCCAGTGCTAAAAAATGAGCTTACTACATAATCAATGAAAATTGTCTTAAGAAAAGAATAGTACTTGCAAAAACAATTCAAGAATGTGCCTAAATAAATAAAATTGCAAATACAGTCAAGAGAAAAATAAGAAAAACATTTTCACAACTTTTAGTTAGCGCAGAGTGAAACTTGGCAGCTTCACACTTCAGACATGAAGGTCAGTGCCCTCAAATGAAGCCAGTCCCCTGATTGGCAGGTCAGAGAATGTTTTTACTTAATTAAACACATAGAGTGAAGTCCCCTTTAGGTTTATGAAAGGGATGTTGTGAATGGAAATAAAAGAAGGATAATAATGTCTTTTCTCACTGTGCTTGTGTGAAGAGCTGCTTTAGATCCTTTGCACACGATATATTCCCATTTACCCATCCCCAGGCACATACTCCTACTGTGGACCAGATCAGGAGAGAATCTGGCACAAGGCATTGTTTGAGTCTGTTTCTGTTACCCTGATAATTTGCTTTTTTGCAATTCATGTAAAGCATCATTTTTAGCTTGGGGGCAAATGGCCCACCCACTGAGGCAAAGTGTTCTTTTCTTGACTAAGCATATGCCTAATTCTTGGAGAGAATGTGGGAAGAGGTGAAAAAGCCTCCACACTTGGAGAAATAATGAATTCTTGAAAGCTGAAAGGCAGAATTGAGGCTTTTGAATATTAATAGTTAAAACCTACATCTACAGAACACCCAAAGATGGATGGAGAATGATTGTTTCACTTTTTCATTAATCCTATACATTCATTCATCCCTACATGTGTACAAGTAACTTTTCACTTGTACTTTTCACTTAGGACTACTTAGTCCTAAGCATGCATTGGTTTCTGGTAATAAAATGTAGTAGACAAAGTCCTCATCTTCTTATATTTGTAGAAAGCCTACCACCTAGGAAAGCCTCTAGGCTGGAAAGCTCATGTGTTTCATGTAAGCCTTAGATTAGAATATCTTAAATTCCTTGTAGACGTTCAGTATTTAGAATCCATCAGTAGGTCTAGCTGATGTGAGAGTTAAGATGCAAGTTTTCAGATTAGGTTGTTGATGGTGAGGTCACCTCAATAGTGATGGGATAAAAGCCAGATAAAGGGGAGACACTATCCTCTACCTGGTGAAATTCCCACTCCACTAGCTGTATGAGGGATTAAGAAGGACACTGTAACCATGCTGCTTTACCTCCTGATTTATCCTTTGCCTTATATTGTTGGATCACACCCATTACCCACAAGTAAATATATGGGACTGTGATGACTATGCTTCCAAACTTCATATTTCTGAAGAGAAATATGATGCCCTAAAAATGCATGCCATTTCCCTGATTTTCTAGAGAGGAGTTTGGTTGAGCAAATATTGTGCTGGGAACACAGGTCATACCTATTATGATGACCAAAAAAATAGACCCCTCAAGATGCCTGCTGCACTACATCCCCTGCAAGTTTATGACCCAAAGAATGAGGAACTGTATAAAAAGGAAAATTATTGTAGCACTAAAAAGTTGGATGCATTGATATTAGGGTTTCCTGCTCTTCAGTACACATACACACACACACAAATATGCATAGCTTTCTTTACCTTCCCAGGACTTACTCTAGGAAAAGAACAGAGAGAGGTAAATAGCCTGCCCCCTCCCCCACATTAGCTCAGCTGCTCTCCATTCATGTGTAATCAACCTAATCACATTATAAGCACACACACATCACATTATAAGCACACACACATCAATCCCCCCACTTTCCTCTTAGAAGATGGGCCACAATTACTCCAGCCTTCCCTGGCTATTGATTCCAAATATTTTCATTTATCTTCCTGTAGTCTGAAGAGGCAAGTTTTATAGATGATTCACTAAGGTAGTGCTGTAAAAACAAACAATCCCCAAATCTCAGTGATTTAAACCAATAGAAGTTTACGTTTTAATTCTTGCTCATTATGCATCACTGTGAGGGGGGTGGGGCACTCTACTTATGCTTTTAAGAGTCACATCAATGGTATTTGCACCTGATCAGTTTGTGACTTCAGTAATCACTGCAAAAGGGGAAGAGAGTGAGTGCATGGAGATTTCACACTGCTGTGCTCTGATTCAATTTCAAAATGACATGTCAGAAAGTTCCACTCACTACCAGGGGGCAGAACAAGTCACTCCACCTAATTGCAAGAGTGCTGGAAAGTGTGATACTCGGTGTACCCAGAAGGAGAGGGAAATCAGATACTGGTGAGCACTGGTAATGTCTACCACTAAGGACAAGCAAAATAGCTGGCCACCTTTGCTGAGCTTCAAAGGGCAAAGTCACTTTGATGATATCCCCAACATCATTCTTGAAGGTCTCAAACCTCAGTCTTGTCAGGCTTCCCCTGGTTGGTCAAATTCAGGAAAACTGACTCACAGTCACCAAGGTCAAAAGAGACTGAAGTATAAATTATCATTGGCATCACCATAGCAAATACAAAACACTAGTAAATGTTGAACATTTGCTATGAAATCTCAAATAGTAGTTACTAATATAGAGAGATGAAGGAACCGCGGCTTAGTGAGATTAAGCAAATTCCCCAAGTCTTTCTACCTGGTTGAATCACTTTTTCAGTGACCAAACCATTTTGCTTGCTATTTGCTTGCCTTTTTCAAAAAAGTCAGGGTAATCAGAAAGCTGATTTACTTATCAGAAAGTAACTTCTTTAGCAAGAATACAAACAGAGAAAAAGGAGGTTAAAAAAAGCAAAGGACATACATCTACCAACTCTGGTACTGATTATAGGTTCAAATATAAGGAAAGAAGAGTCATGTGTAGGGATATCACAACTGTGTCCAACTCTGCCACTCTGGGGAGCATAAATCTTTGGGGTTTCCATGTGCCAGGTGGGCCCTGAATTTCAGTGGAGTTGCAATACCTACTCTCCAGCTCATTGGTCTCACCCAGGACAAATAACATGGAGGTGACGATGGACAACTACCATACCAAGGAACCAAGAGAGTCTACAACTGCAAGCAAGAGAGTCCCATTCATCAGCGCTATGGGATTACAGCCCCCTCACCAATTCAGAATCCTCAGGATTGGAGAATGAACTATGAACTAAAGCTGATTTATTGGTATTCTACTATAGACTTACTGTGATTCTAGCAATGGAAGAAATTATATCATTGATGTGGAGGCAGTGGCCTCTGGAGGTTCTGAGGGCAGGGAGAGGGAAAAAAAAGATGTAATATGGGGGCATTTTTGGAACTTGGAAACTGTCCTGAATGACATTGCAATGACAGACACAGGCCATTCATTATAAATCTTGCCATAACCTACAGAATTATGTGGAAGAGAGCGTAAACTTCAATGTAAATTTTAATCCACACTTAGTGGCAGTGATCCATAATGTGTTCATCAATTGCAGTGAATGTACCCCACTAATGAAGAATGTTGTTAATATGGGGAAATGTGGGAGGTATGGGGGTGGGGCATATGGGAATCCTATATTTTTTATGTGACATTTGTATAATCTAAGTATCTTTAAAAAAATAAAATAAATTTTTTTTAAAAATCAATGGATATTCCACTCCCCAACTTCACTATGGTGAGTTCTCATGAATCATTCATGCCCCACACCAGACTTAAAAATGACTGTATTCGTGATCTACTATATATAATATTTCTCTGTTTCTCTTCTTCTCCACCCCCACCCCCCAATGTTGAATAACTATGGTCACATTTTTTTTTCTCTTTGTGATTAAATAATTCCAAGCAATTGATTAGATTTAGGCTTTTTATATTACAAATACATTCTAGTTTTGCCTTCCCAGATACTTTTATTAGAGCTTAGGGGTATTCACCTAAGACATCTATAGGCAGTTTGGTTAAAGATATCCACACATAATGAACTAACCAATATCCATGAATTTATTCAACAACTATTTATTGGACCACATAATATGTGTCCTCCATTATTCTAAATTTTATTCATATGTCAGCTTGAGAAAAAGAATGAAGAAGTTAGAGATCTAAAATTCTAATGTGAGAAGACAGATAAGAAACAGAATAAATTAAATAGTATGAGGTTGTTGTTATGGGGGGAGGAGTGGGGTGAGGGGGGTGGGGGGTGTATGGGGACCTCATATTTTTTTAATGTAACATTAAAAAATAAAGACAAAATAATAGTATGGGGAATACTGATAAAGCAGAGAGGGAGGGGTAGGTGGTATGAAAGAAGGCCTCCCTTAGAAAGTTATACTTGAGTCAACATGATGGAGGCGAGGAAGAAGCACATGGTGAGAGAGAGGGGATGGCCTTTCCATGCAGAGGGACCAGCAGATGGAGAGGCTGGAAGGTAGAACCAGAACTTGAGAGGGGCATAGGGGAAGTAGTGTCCTCAGAGAAATTTAAGTTTCTTTCAGAGCAGGGGTTCTCAAACTTGGTCCTCTTTATATTTTGAGCCAAATAATTACTTGTTACAAATAGCGGGGGTGGCATGTCTTGTGCTTAATAGAATGTTGAGCAGAATCCTGGGATGTTACCACCTGATGCTAGCAGCATCTCCCCAGTTGTGACAAAAAAGAACTGTCTTCAGACGTTACTAAATATCCCCTGGGGGAGGACGTAATTGCCCATGGCTGAATACCACTGAGTTAGAAAGTAAAGATAAAAAGTTTGCAGAATGCCATCTTATTGTCTGTCTTTCTATTATCTAGAGCTTTCTAGCTATCTATCATCTATCTATCTATCTATCTATCTATCTATCTATCTATCATCTATCCATCTATCCATCTACCTTGGAAAGAAAAAGTGCTGGTTGTAAAAAAGCTTCCATGTTGCCCTCTGTCTCAGACGGTGTCACAAAATGGAATGATTCCTAGGTTCTTTTAGACCACTGGTTGCTGGAAGTATGGGTTTGAGGCATGTAATTAACTATAGATCAGTCTTCCTACTGTTAGACTGGTGAAATTTCTCAAGGAAAGATCTCTAGGAATTTCTCCAATACCAGAGAATCCAGAATTTTGAGTCGTCTCTGGTTTGTATCACCTTTAAGCCTTCTGGTTACTGAAATAGCCTATAGTTTGTAGCACAGTTCTTTAGGTCAAATGTCCTTTCTATAACAACCATGTTAACTGTCAGATGCTGACTGGATTTCCTGCATTTCCAAATTCACAATTGTCCTCTTGGACTTCCTACATTCTATTGCCCAAAGCAGTGTTGTAGAGAGGTTTTGACTGGTTGGTCCTCACTTATCATTCATCATTTAACAAGATCATAACATGATTGACTACAATCAATTTACCTTTAGATCATGATGTTCTAAGGAGACAGGTTAATTAGATTCATTGATTGTCAAATCTCAGGGTTGGTTCTCAGCTTTGGAAGTTGCTTGATTTATCTTCCTGCCTTATCATTCTGCTATCCTTCCTGAGAGATTAGCCTCTTTGACTAGATACGGATATGACTTTATTTTTTTATTGGTTTTCACCTTCTTTTCAAAAACAATTTCTTTCTATTTATAAAGGAAGATCTTATCAGAAAGACCAAATGAATCGGTGATGCTAATGGCTTTCTTCTCTTCATCTATTCCTATTAAGAAATCATGGAAATTAACTGATTTATTCCTGCATCAGCCACTCTTTCATGTAACCAGGAGAAAGACTAAGTTTTTACCATTATATTCATTTAAAAAAATGTTTTTAATTATGGCAAGTCCCACATAAGGGATGCACTTTCAGCCTAGACCACAGAATGAAGAAGACCCTGCTGCAGACCTGAACCCAATCATCGACCTGCAGCAGAACCACAGCCACTGTGGGTAATATGAACAAGAAGTAGGGTTTGTTTAGGGAAGCCACTTTGTGTTATTTTTTTTATAGGCATCACTTGGAGCTGAATAATTCACACTCTCTTCTGGGAGAGGTAAGATAAAAACTCAACGTAGGTCTTATAAAAAATTTGCAAGATTTTAAAATCTGGGAAATATGCCAATTATGTACGAGTATGGAAAGAAAGTCATGCTTAATCAAATGGTTTGACTTTATATCTCAATGTTGGTAGCATTGAATGTTTCCCCCAAAACATTAATAAGTAAATCATTTTGATTTTTTAGAAGAGATCCAACTCTCATTATATATTGATCATGTACCATTTATCTAATTGCCTCATGTATATAATGCAACGTTTTATGTATGAAGACATTTTAAAAATTACACTTGTTGATGTAAAACTGCAGACTTAGGTATGACTGCTGAAAACCCAGGATATAGACATAATTTGCCTGATGAATAACCTGTTGAATCATGCTCAGTTGTTCATTTGTCTTTTTTTAACACATGACCATTCATTGAGCACGTAATATAAGTTGGGTTTATGGTGATATGGCTTACCTTGTCAGATCTTCACAAATCATCTTGCAAGGTAATTTCTGTTATTTTACAGGTTTTCTAAGGAGAAAACAGGCTTCGTAAGGATAATTATCTTGTCAGGCTTCATAAAACTAGTAATGATCAACCACAAATGGTTCATGATTCTTCTCAGATTTTAGAGCATGAACTCTTAACCACTACTACACTATCTTAATTTTGAATGGTGGTCGCCAAGTAAAAAGTGATTTAGGACTCAGGGTTCACATTGCATATTGGAATATTAAATTAAATGTCTCTAACATCTCTCTCTTTACATAAATAACCTAATACATTAAGCACTTACTATGAGGCAGGCCTTCTTCCAAGTGCTAGAGATGTATCAGGGGCATCACAGTCAGAGACATTGCCCTCAAGGTAGGAATTCTGGCAGATATTCAATACGTACTTCAGGAAAATTCACTCAATGTTTTTTCAATCCACAAAATTAAGAGTTATATAATTTTTCTCACTTGGCATTTGTCTCTTGTGGACATTTTCTGTAATATTAATATATAACTGGACATTTAGCTTAGTTATCTTAGCTTGAAATGTTTTCTTTATTCTGCCTAGCACAGGAGGAAAATACAAAGCTACGCCTCTCCCAATGGTTAACCCTCCCCAGTGTGTCTGACCTTGGTCTGTGTTAGGGGGATGACCAGCTGGTTTCTGCTGTGCCCATCCTCTCATCCTGATCAATTTCCAAGTTCATTTAAAAAACAATCTCATGGCAAAGAAACGTTCACTTTCAAACTTTATAAGATCGTTTACCCCCATTTTTCCCCTTCTTATTATACATGATATTGCATTTCTTTCCTCAATGAAAAAATAAATCTAAGAGGTCTATATCTGGGCCTTAATTTTCCTTACAGACCTCCTCTTTCAATTTACACCTTAAGGAATGCTTTTTTTAAATATATAATATATGAAAAGCAAAGTTGGTATATGAGCATCCTCATGCACAATGGTGGCTCTATACTCCTTTTAGTAAAGCTGACCCTTGTCAACAGCATCCCTAGAAACAAGTCATTTGTTCCCTTATTCCCTTAGTTTAGAACTAATCTAGTAAACTCAGTGATTAATATTCTTAAAGGACTTTTTTCTAGGAAGATAATAGTGCCCTCAAAGAATATTAAACTGAAACCAAATATAAACAAAATCTGAATGTTTAAAGGGAAATGAATAAAACTAGGTTGTTTCTTTTTAAAATATCAAATAACTCAAGGGGACATTATAGATAAGCATTTGCTATACATTTTTATATTGAAATTATCTGGAGGCTTTTTATTTCCCCCAAAATAATAGTGACCTGGAATGACAGTATCTCACTTTGCATTTGTAAAAGCAAATATAATATTTTATAGATTCTACATGACTGAAAGATAATTGCAAATTCTTAAGTTGGGCTGAATCTTATAGATTTTTAATTTGGGAAATATAATTTTCTTTACTAGATTGAGATATTTGTATCTTTGGAGTTTTGTCATTAATATGATCTCTGTGTAAATAATGAGATTATTTTCTGGGTCCAACAACTTCCAAATTCTATAATACTTCAGCCTATAGAAAATTGCACCAAACAAATCTTCAGTCAGTCCAATCAATCTGTCTTGTGCACATATACCCAGGAAAAGTTTGGAGCTTAAACTTAACTTTTAATGTGTTTATTAAGTACATATGAGGAGACCCAGATAAAACTCTACATTTTCCAATTAAAGATGCTTCAATGGAATATCAGGGAAAAGAGTGTTACTATAAAATGAAGAAAAGTAAAAGTAAAAAATCTTTTGAAAATTATTTGAAGATGAGAATTCTGTACTAATTCAAGATCTCAAACAAGTTTTTGGTTTGAGATGATCCATAAATCATTTCTATTTCATAATTGGTTTAGGGATGCCTAACATTTTAACAGAAGGTCTATCTTCTGAATTGTTTGCCTAAGGCAAATATTAAAACTGTTTTTCATTCCCTGACCTCAGCTAATGGTTTGTAAGGAGAGTGAGCCCAGAAGAGCATGTGGCTGCTAAAGAATTGGCTGCAGACATTCTACCAGGTGGTTAATCCACAAGCAGGAATCCAATGAGCTCACCAATGGCAATCTATTAAACTAGGATTCTTTTCCCCACAAACTAAAAAGAGTTTCTAAATATAATTCAATATAAATTTGTCTGCCTTTTCACCAGTGAAGAAGCAAAACTAAAATATGTCCTCATTCTTCATAATTGAGAATCTTCCTCTTCTCCTTAACTCAGGCCCCAACTGTTGGCTACACAGTTTTGGTATTAAACCATTTTCCAGTTGTCTCACAAACTTTTTTGTGACACTCTTTAGCTAATAGACTTATTTTACTTGTGTCCATTCCAACAAATACTGACTCTTTGATATAAATTCAGTCATCTTTTTGTTTTAAGAGTCAAACAGAAAAATGTTCAAATTGGATAGCTGGTTTTCATCAAGAAACACATCATTCACCTACAGATACCATTTCAAAGTTAGTTCCTTCAAGAATGAAAATGTCCAGAATTCAAATATAGTGTATTATTTTATATTACTACTAAGGCTGGAAACACAATTATTTAATTTTATCTAATTTTAATCTATCATGTTCCAGAAAAATATTTAAAAATTTAATAGAAAATAAGCATTGTTTTATTGTACCCAGTTATAACTGAATTGTAAAAACCTTAATATGACTTGTATATTTTACTTTATAAAGAGCCTGATAAAATTCACTAACCTTTTTCATATGTGTCATAATGATGACAATGCTCACAAGAGAAATTACCAGTTACTTGGTTGCCTTCTTTTTTTAGTTTTTAATTTATATCTTTAAAGAAGCTTTAGATTATATAAGTGTTCCATAAATAATATGGGGGCATTTTTCAGGACTTGGAATTGTCCTGAATGACATTTCAAAGACAGATACAGGACATTATATATCATGCCATAACCTACAGAAAGGAGTGGCAGAGAGTGTAAACTACAAAGCAAACTATAATCCATGCTGTGTGGCAGAGTTCCAAAATGTTTCATCTATTGCAATGAATGTACCACACTAATGAAAGAAGTTGTTACTGTGGGGAAAGGTGGGAGGTGTGGGGAGTGGGGCATATGGGGATCTTTTATTTTTTTTATGTAACAATTTATATAATCTTAGTATCTTTTAAAAATAAATTTTAAAAAATATATATATATAAGGGATTCCCATATGCCCCACTCTCTCCCCTTCCCACACTTTCCCACATTAACAACATCCTTCATTAATGTGGTACATTAGTTATAATTGATGAACACATATTGAAGCAATGCTACTAACCATGGATTATAGCTTACATTATAGTTTACGCTCTGTCCTGCTCTATCTTTTATGTTATGACAAAATATATAATGGCCTGTATCCATCATTGTAATGTCATGCAAGACAAATCCAATGTCCCAAAAATGCCCCCATGTTACACCTCTTCCTCCTCTCAGAATCTCTGGTGGTCCCTGCCTTTCTATTAGTCATAAAAGCTCTTCCATTGCTAGAATAATAACTCTATGATAGAATAATAAGAAGTCTACTTTAGTCCATTATTCATTCCCCAATCTTTTGGATTTTGGGATGTTGATGCCCACTCTGTTTCTAATTGAAAGAGGGCTTAGGGTCAATGGGGCAGGTGGATGGAATTATCTTGCTTGCAGTTGCAGACACTCTGTTTCTTGGGATGGACTTTGTCCATATCATCTCCTTGTTAGCTGTCCTTGGTGAGTCCAATGAACTGGAGAGTAGGTTTTGCAACACTGCTGAGATTCAGGGCTCAACTGGCACTTGAACGGACCAAACAGTTAAGTCTCTTGGACATATATTTAACAAGTATAATGTTAATTATAGGTTCAAATAAAAGGACAGAAGAGCCATGTGCAGGGAAACAATAAATGAGTCTAAATCTGTTACACTGGGGAACATAAATTCTAGAGTAAGTCGCACTGACAGGATGCCAAATTCCTGAGCTTGTCTATCCTTCTTATAGTTTCTGGATGTCTCTAGATCCCTCAGAGCCCCACTGTTTGAGGTACTGTTTATTATGGCAGACAATGAGATCCTGCTGAGACATGTATAAGCATACCTGTGGAATGACTGCCAAACTCACTTTGAAATCTCTTAGCCATAAAAATTTATGTGTATTTAATATTTCCCCCTTTTGGTCATGGTCTTTATCTAGGTGCCTTGTTAATTGACATTTGGTAATAATCTCTTGGTGCCAGGGAAGCTCATCCCCAAGAGTCATGTCCTATGCCAGGGGAAAGGTAGTGAATTTATATGCTGAATTTGACTTTGAAAGAGGCCACATTTAAGCAGCAAGGAGACTTTCAGGAGATAACTCTTAGGCAATATAGAGTACTAGGGTAAGTTTCAATTTCACAAGAAAAGTCATAAATACAATCATCAATATCAAGGACCTGGAATAACAGTCTCTCTTCCTTCCCTAGGCATTGTCTTTGGACTCAAAGGATTCTTACTGATCTATTGGAGAATGTAGCAGGATGAGAGTTCAATATTCTTTCAGTTATTGTGTGGGTCTCCAACCACTGAGACAATGCATTAGAATTGTGCTGTTGATTTTGCAATAATGGATACAGGCCATGTTAAATTGCATCAAAATTTATGAATTATATGCTCCAAAATGTAAACTATAATGTAAATCATTGACCATGGTTAGCAGCAATGCCTCGATATTTATACATCAATTGTAACAAATGCATGATCTACATGTAAAATGTCATTAATAGAAGTGAGGGGAAAAGGGAAGGATGGTAGGTATATGGGAATCTCCTATATTCTGTCCATGACTTTTCGGTAACCTAAAACTTATTTGAAGATAAAATGGAAAAAAAACAAAGACACTGAGAGAATAAAGGAAAGAAAATGTCACTGTACATACAAGACATGTACATACAAGATCTAACAGTGATGAAAGACACAATGCCAAAAATTTTTTTTCAAAATTTTTTGCATTTTTTTTGTTATTTTTAAAACTATCATTATTGTTACATCTTATTATTAATTTTATTTGTTTATTTTGTTGGTTTCATTTTGAAGAAATTTTGGATCACAGAAGGGTCACAACTGTGGCAGGGGAGAATCATTGGTGTGGGGTGTCAGTGATGGGGGATGCAGTGGAGGAGGTTCACCTGGGGCATACTATTAAGGCATGTGAATGTGTTCACGTGGTCATGGGGCATTTCACAGTAGATGGTGATCCACACAATAGTAGAATGAATATCAAATTCCCATTCCCATCCTGGGGAACCCTGTCACATTTTCTAATGACACAGCAAGAATCCCCCAAGAACAGGGCAGTGCCTAGTGAAGGAGGATGGACCATTGCAATGGGCCCTTGATATTGATGAGTGTACTTATGTACCTTTTCTTTTAAAATTGAAACTTAACCTAGTATTATATATTGCCTAAGAGTTACTGCCTGAGAGCCTTCTGTTGATCAAAGGTGGCCTCTTTCTAAGCCAAACTCAGCACATAAATGCTTTACCTTCCCCCCTGGCATGGGACATGACTCCTGGGGATGAACTTCCCTGGCACCAAGGGATTATAACCAAGGACCAACTAGCAATGCACCTGGAAAAAGACTTTGATCAAAGGGGGAATACAGTAAATAAGGATGAGTTTTTATGACTAAGAAATTTCAGTGAGTCAGGAGGTCTTTCCAGAGATACACTTATCCACATCTCAGCAGGATCTCATTGACTGTCACAGTAAATATTGCCTCAAATAGCAGGGCTCCTGAGGACTCTAGAGACATCCAGACACTATAAGCAAGGCAGACAGCCCAGGAGTTTGGCACCCTGCCAGTGGACCTTACCGTGGAACTTATGCTCCCCAGTGTGACAGAACTGGACTAATTTGTGGTTTCTCTACACATGACTCTTCTGCCCCTTCTATTTGAACCTATTGCTAGTACTATACTTGATAGATGTGTGCCCAAGAGACTTAACTCTTTGGCCCATTCATATGCCAGTTGGACTCTGAATCTCAACAGAGTTGCAACACCTACTCTCCAGTTCACTGGACTCACCCAGGACAACTATCAAGGAGATGATGGACAGCACCATCCCAAGGAATGGAGAGAGTCTACAACTGCAAGCAAGAGGGTTCCATCCATCTGCCCCAAGGGAACTAAGCCCCCTGTCAATTAGAGGCAGCATGGGCATCACCATCTCAGAATCCTCAGGATTGTGGAATGAAAGATGGACTAGAGTTCACTTATGGTTATTCCACTATAGACTTATTGTTATTCTCACAATGGAAGAACTTTTATCATTGATGTGGATTCTGTGGCCACCAGAGATTCTGAGGGAGGGAGAGGGAAAACAGGTGTAATATGGGGGCATTTTGGGGCCATTGGAATTGTCCTGAATGATGCTGCAATGATGGATACAGGCCATTATATATTTTGTCATAACTTACAAAATTGTGCAGGACAGAGTGTAAACAATAATGTAAACTATAATCCACACTTAGTGGCAATACTCCAATAGACGTTCATCAATTGTAATGAATGTATCACACTAATGAAGGATCTTGTTAATGTAGGAAAGTTTGGGAGGAGTAGGGATTGGGGCATACGTGAATATCCCATACTTTTTATGTAACATTTATGTAGTCCAAAGTATTTTTTAATAGAAAAGTATTTAAAAAATAAAATAAAATAGAACCAAGCAGAAATACAGAGTGGAAGACCACTATAACTGAAATAAAAAATTGTCTAGAGGGTTTCAACAGAAGTTTTGAGCTGGCACAAAAAGAATCAGTGAACTAGAAGATAAGACCATTGAAATGAGTCAGGCTGAGAAACAGAAAGAAAATGAATGAAAAATGTTAATAAAGCCTAAGGGACTTGTGGGAACCATCATGCTCACCATTATATGCATTATGGGAGTCCCAGAAGGAGAAAAAAAAAAAAGAGAAAGGGGTAAACGGAATATTCAAGGAAGCAAGGGCAGATAATTTTCCAAATTTAACAAAAAGCATGAATATGCATGCTCAAGAACCCAACAAACCCCAAACTGAATAAACTCTAAGAGAACACTGCCAAAACACTGTCAAATGCCAAGGAAAGGAGAAAGTTCTGAAAGCAGCAATAGAAAAGCAATGTTTTATGTACAAGGAAGTTCCAATAACATTAACTGCCAGTTTCTCAACAGAAACCATTGCGATAATAAGGCAGAAGAGGGAAATATTTAAAATACTGAAAGAAAACATTTGCCTAGCAAGAATTGTATATTCAATGAGACTCTTTTTTAAAATAGGGGAGGATTCCCTAGTAAGGGACCATGACATTATATTGGGCTTCAAATTTCGGGGAGTTCTGGATCACAGAGTGTTTCAACAATGGCAATGGAGGGATACTGGTATGGGATACCAATGACAGGTGATATATGGCTGACAGGGAGCTGTACAGAACATATGTCCAGGGTGCATGGTAATGTTTGGATATACTCATAGTGGCAACAATTAAAAACCACAGCAGGGGGGGTACTGGGTTCCTGGCCAGTGGTGCTCTGTCGTGGTCCCTAGGGGAGCAGCGACAGTCTCCCAGGTACAGTGGCGGGGACCAGGAGGGAGTGAGGGTTCAACAGTGAGCCCCTGATGCTAATGACTATGCTTGTGAGCTGATAAACCTAAAATAAGAACAAGGCCTAGAGCAACATTGTGCCTGGGAATTTCCTTCTGTCAGCCTTCATGTTACTCAAATGTGGCCAGTCTCGAAGCCAAACTCAGCATGTAAATGCAACGCCTTCCCCCCAGCGTGGGACATGACACCCGGGGATGAGCCTCCCTGGCACCGAGGGACCACTATCAACTACCAACTGATGATGCAACTGGAAAATGACCTTATATGGAAGGTTCAATGCGGATCAGCAGAATATCCATGTCTACATAAAATACCATGACTTTAAAATGCTGTTTGACCTAAAGTAAGGGGGAAATGGAAAGGAGAAATGAGTTTATATGGCTACGAGTTTCTAAAAAAGAGTCTGGAGGCTGGCAGAAGGATTGCCCTCATGCACAACTGAGCAGAGTCAGAGAGACAGATAAAGCAGATACAACCCCCAGATATTGGTTCCTTTGAGGGCTAAAGAGACCCATGGGAGTTATGGTCATGGCCGATGGGGTTAACTACCAGGGCAGATGGCCCCTCTTTGGAAATGGTGTTTATGTGTGATGAATCTGGACTCAAATGGGATCTCCCTTCATAAGACTTTCATGCTAATGTGCTGGAGGTGCAGTTAATGTTGGAGTTTAAGATATATTTAGGGGATTTGAATCTCTGGACTGACAATGTGATAGCCAGGTCCTGAGCCTCAACAGACTCCAGCACCTACAATCTGATCTATTGGACTTACCACACTCAGCTAAGATGGAGTTGAAGAAGGACAACCACCACACCATGGAGCCTAGAGTGATTACAACTGAAAATGGGAGGATTGCATCCAGCATCCATGTGGAATCTGAGCCTCCTCTTGACATAGAGGTGCAATGGACACAACCAATCCAATGTCCACATAGAAGAGGTGGCATTGGATTGGGAAAAGTGGACATGGTGGACGATGGGTATGGGGAAAGGCAGGAAGAGATGAGAGGTGGAGGCGTCTTTGGGACATGGAGCTGCCCTGGATGGTGCTTCAGAGGTAATCACCGGACATTGTAAATCCTCACAGGGCCCACTGGATGGAATGGAGGAGAGTATGGGCCATGATGTGGACCATTGTCTATGAGGTGCAGAGGTGCCCAAAGATGTACTTACCAAATCCAATGGATGTGTCATGATGATGGGAACGAGTGTTGTTGGGGGGGGAGAGGGGGGGTGGGGGGGTGGGGTTGAATGGGACCTCACATAAATATTTTTAATGTAATATTATTACAAAGTCAATAAAAAAATAAAATAAAATAAAATAAAATAGGGGAGGGATTAAAACATTACCAGATAAATAAAAACTAAGGGAGTTTGTCACCACTAGACTTGCTTTACAAGGAATGCTAAAGAAAATACTTCACACTGAAAGAAAAAACAACAAACTAGTCACTGGATTGCATTAAGAACAAAAGACCTCTGGTAAAAATAACCATATAGGTAATTATAAATGCCAGTACTATTTCATTGTACTTTTTGGTTTATAAGACCATTTTTCACTTCTTACAGGTGCTAAAGGAAAATGCATAAAAAGTAATGATAAATATATGGTTTTAACATACAATGTATAAATGTTTAATTTGTAATAAACGAAAAAAAGGTGAGAGTTGGAGGAGTATGGGAACAGTGTATGTATAAGCAATTAAAGTACACTTTGAAGCTCCATGGTAACCACAAAGAAAATATCTGAAAAATATATACAGAAAGCAATGAGAAGAGAATCAAAATGATCCACTACAAAAAAAAAAAAAGAACTAAAATGAAAGTAGCCATTAATGGAAGAATTGAGGGACAAAAAAGGTGTGAGATTTACAAAGACTGAATAGCAAAAGGGAAATAGAAAGTCCTGCATTATCAGTAGGTACTTTAAATGTAAATGGATTAAATTTTCAGTGGCAAACCAGGCTGCCTCTGTAAGACCCTGATGGAAGTTCAAGGAAGACCTTGAATGCAGATGGTTGAAGACAACCATCACCATCATGTCTGACTGAGGAGCATTGTAAGGCATGTAGTATCATAGAAATTTGTTGCATACATAAGGGAATGAAAGTGACTGTGATGTTCGGAACATAGTCTGCTTTAAACACACAATGAAACATTTAATCATGAGCTATACTAGGTTAGACATGCTTATATGATTAAACCAGAAAAATAGATTTGTGAGTTATGATTCATTATTAATTCTGCATCAAGGCTAGAAACAGGGAAATACATAAGGGAGAAAAACTAATAAAGGGACCTTCTTCTTTGAGCATATAGCTACGGTGTATGTGTGTACTTTTGTTATGCACCTGAGTCTTGCTGGAGAAGACTCTTCCCACTTTTCAACCCCAACAATTTCCAGACAAAATACAGAGATTTGCCAAATGGATTAAAAAGCAAAACCCAACTATAATATACACTGTTTACAAAAGACCTGCCTTAAATTCAAAGACACAAGTTGGTTGAAAGTGAATGGGTGGAAAAACATACTATGCAAGCAAAGCAAAAGAGAGCTTGGGTAACTAAATTAATATCAGATAAAAGAGATTTTAAGTCTAAAACTGTTATGAGGAACCAAAGAGTTCACTACATGTTGATAAAGGGGGAAATTCAGCAAGAAGACATAACAATAGCAGTTAAGTATATATACACACACACACACACATATATACACACAATACACATACACCTAATGGTAAAGTTCTAAAATATATGAAGGAAATATTGACAGATTGGAAAGGAGAAATAATCAGTTCTACATTAATATAGGAGACTTCAATAACCCACTCTCAATAATGGATAGAACATCTAGTCAGA
Source organism: Dasypus novemcinctus (assembly GCF_030445035.2). Taxonomy (NCBI): domain Eukaryota; kingdom Metazoa; phylum Chordata; class Mammalia; order Cingulata; family Dasypodidae; genus Dasypus; species Dasypus novemcinctus. Next base: position 23,243,928 of record NC_080683.1, read on the forward strand.
TGTCAGTAAGGAAATGGAAGACTTGAACAATACTAGACTTAGCAGATATATATATATATATAGAGAGAGAGAGAGAGATAGATATATAGATATATAGATATATAGATATATATCTAAAACATGCCACCCAACAGGAGCATAATACACATTCTTCTCTAGTGCAAGTGGGTCATTCTCCAGAATAGAGGACTTTACAGGTCAGGTCAAGTCAGAAAAGAAGTCTCAACAAATTTAAAAATATCGAAATCACACCATGTATGAGAACTGGAAAATTCACAAATATGTGGAAATTAAACACTGTTTAACAACCAATGGATCAAGGAAGAAGAAATTATGAGGGAAATTCAGAAATATCTTGAGGTGAATATAAATGAAAACACAACAAACTAAAACTTATGAGATGCAACAAAGGCAGAGCTGACAGGGAAATTTATACCTTTAAAAACATACATTAAAAAGAAAAAAAATATCCCAAATCCTAGACCTAATCGCACAAATGGAGGATCTAAAAAATGAAACAAACTAACTCAAAGAGAGCAGAAGAAAGGAAATAACAAAGATTAGAGCAGAAATAAATGTAATAGAGACTAAAAAACCAAAGAGAAAATCGATAAAACCAAATGATACCAATTTTAAAACATCGATAAAATAGATCTTTAGCTACACTCACAAAGAAAATAAGAGAGAGGACACAGATAATTAAAATCATAAATGAAGGGGGAACATTATTATTGACCCTCAGGAAGAAAACATATTTATAAAAGCATACTATGAAAAACTGTATGCCAAAAAATTAGATAATTTAGATGCAATGGGCAAATTTTTAGAAGCACACAAACTACCTACATTGCCTCAAGAAGAAATACAAGATCTCAATAGACCATTAACGTGTAAAAAGACTGAATCAGTAATCTAATCTCTGGAAAAAGAAAAGTCAAGGAACAAATGGTTTCACTGGTGCGTTTTAGTAAGTATTCCAAGTAGAATTAACAATAATCTCATTCAAACTCTTCCAAATAGCTGATGAAGAGTGTTATAATTTGAAGCTGTATATACCCCAGAAAAACATGTTCTTAAAGTTAATCCATTCCTGTGGGTGTGAACCCATTGTAAGAGGACTTTTTGATGAGGACACTTCAGTTAAGAAGATGTAGCCCGCCTCAGTCAGGATGGGTCTTAAATCCTAATACTGGAGTCCTTTATAAACATAATGAAATTCACACACAAAGTCACAGAAAGTAAGAAGTAAAATGGAACATGGAAGAGAAGAAAGAGACCAGGAGATGCTGCCATGTGTCTTATAAGACAGAGGAAACAAGGATCACTGACAGCCAGTCCCAGAATGCCATATCTTTGGGGAGAAAGTACTGCCTTGATGATGTCTTGATTTGAACATTTTCCCAGCCTCCAAACCATGAGTGAACAAATCCCCATTGTTGAACCTGACCCATTTCATGGTATTTGCTTCATTAGCCTGGGAAACTGAAACAAAAAGAAAGCACTTTCTAACTCTTCTTGAGGTAAACACCACCATAATACCAAAGCCAAATAAATATACCACAAGAAAAGAATGTATAAACCAATATTCCTTATGAATATAGATGTGGAAATCCAAAACAAAATATGAGCACATTTAAAGTATGATAAATCATGATTAAGTGGATTTATCCCAAATATGCAAGGAAAGTTCAACTTTAAAAATCAGTTAATGTATTGTCACATTACTAGAATGAAGAAAGAAAAAAAAACCACACACACCTAATCATCTCAATTGATGCACAAAAGTCAGTTAACAATCTCCAGCATCCCTTCTTGAAATAGTTAGAAAACTAGGAAATTTCCTCAACATGATTAAAGGAATATATAAAAATCTTATAGCTAACGTTATACTCAAGACAAGGATGCCCACTCTCACCACAGTATTTCAACATCTTACTGGAAGTTTTAGACAGAGAAATTAGACAAGAAAAATAAGTAAAAGGCATCCACATTGGAAAGGAAGAAGTGAAACTTTCCCTATTTGTAGACATGATCTTATACATAGAAAATCCTGAAAATAGCCCCAAAAAGCTACTAGAACTAATAAAGGAATTCAGTAAATTTTCAGGTTCATGATCAATATGCAAAAATCATTAGTGTTTCTAAACACTTGTAATGAGCAATCTAAAGAGAAAATCAAGAAAAAAAAATCCCATTTGCAATAGTAACAATCAAATATCTAGGAATTAATTTAACCCAGGATGTAAAGGACTTGTACAGAGTAAACTATAAAGCATTATTGAAAGAAATCAAAGGAAACCTAAATAAATGGAAGTTTGGTCTGTGTTCATGGACGGGAAGACTAAATATTGTTAAAATGTCAATTTTGCCCAAAGCAATTTTCAGATTCAAGGCAATACCAATGAAAATCCCAACAGCTTCTTTGTAGAAATGGAAAAGCCAATCATAAAATTTATATGGAAGAGTAAGGGGTCACAAATAGCCAAACTACTTGAGAAAGAAGAACAAATTTGGAGGACTCACACTTCTTGATTTTAAAACTTTTATGAACTTAGAATACTCAAAATATCATGGTAATGGTACAAGGACAGACAGATCAATGAAACTGAGCTGAGAGTTCAGAAATAAATACTTACATGTATTTTAGACAAGGTTTCCATGTCTTCTCAACTGGAAAGAATAGTCTCTTCAACAAATGGTGTGGAGAACTCTCTATATTTATATCCAAAAGAATGAAAGTGGACCCCTGCCTCATACCATGTACAAAATTTAGCTTAAAAATTGATCAAATATCTAAATATAAGAATCAAAACTATAAAAAATCTTGGAAGAAAACATAGGGAAACATCTTCAAGATTTTATGTTAGACAATGGTTCTTTAGACTTTACACCAAAAGTGTGAGCAACAGAAGAAAAAAATAGGTAAATGTGACTTCATCAAAATTTAAAACTTTTGTACATCTAAGGATTTCATCATGAAATGAAAAAAACTGGAAGACATGAAAGTATCTATAATGTGAGAAAATATTTGGAAATCAAATATCCATTAAAGTTTTAATATCAAGAATAAAGAAATCTTAAAACTAAATAATGAAAAAAGGTAAACAACACAGCTTTAAAAATGGGTAAAAAGCCTTGATAAGATAGATATTTCTCCAAAGGAGATATACAAATATCCAATAATCTCATGAAAAGATTGTCAAAATCATTAGTCATTAGAGAAATACAGATCACAACCATACGAAATACCATTTCATAACTACTAGAAAGTCTTCTATTGAAACAAAAACCAGAAACTAACAAGTGTTGGAAAGGATTTGAAGAAATAGGAATTTTAGTTTATTGTTGGTAGGGATGTAAAATGGTGCAGCCATTGTGGAAAAGAGTTTGGCAGTTCCTCAGAAAGTTAAATATAGAATTACCATATGACCTGGTAATCCCACCACTAGGTATATACATACCTCAAAGAATTGAAAGCAAGGACACAAACAGATATTTTCACACTGATGTTCATCGTTACATTATTCACAAATGACAAAAGACAGAAACAGCTCAAGTGTCCATAACAGATGAATGAGTAAAAAATATGTTGTACACACATACAATAGAATATTTTTCACTTCAAAGAAGGAATAAAGTTCTGATTCACACAACATGGATTAACCTTGAAGACAACATGTTGAATGCAGTAAGCCATATATAAATATTGTAGGATCTTACAGATATGAAATAATTAAATAAGCAAATTCATAGAGTCAGAAACTAGAATGTAGTTTACCAGGGGCCACAGTTGAAGAGGGAATGGGGAGTTAATGCTTAATTGGTGCCAAATAGAACCTTTACATTTCTGTGTAGGAGTTGGACTTTAACCTAAACCCTCCACCAGCAGGAATGTTTATGAAACCTGAGCCTCCTCTTTGCTGGAGGAAATCAGTTATTCCCAGTTAAACGTTATATACCCCTATTACTTCATTCATTTCTGAAGGTACATCAGCACTTAGAAGTATCTTTTTCAGTGACAGTGGCTGCATACTAGGAAGATAAGATTATTCTAGCACATCACTTGATATATGGGTTAGGAAGCACCTGGGCATCAACTTGTGCTATTTCACAATCCAGTATCCATATTTGTTTTCTGATGCCTAGCATGCAACAACATACACTAGAAATGGTTCTTCCAATCCTAGGCACAGGCTTTAAAGGTATCCCTGGCATATAACTTCTTAAAACGGGAAGCTCAATTACCCACAGTGCGCTTTTCCATATCCCCTGTGGGGTCCTTCCTCTTTCGCCTTCCAATTCAGCTCTCCTTGTTATCTTTGTAACACTTAGCAAAAGATAACAGATTAAGCCAAGTGCGGAGATAATGAAATATAAATTAGTAGGTTTTCTAGTCTTTACCCACAGCCCTGTCAGAGTGTATTATCTGACAGATGGAGTTCAGAGCAAGTCAGTTAAATTTTCCCTTATCAGAAACTGAGTGTGAAGTGTGGTAATGTTGCTAAGTGCAGAACAAAAATCTTTCTCTTTTGCATCCCATGACTGCTCCAGGCAACATTCTTGGAAACCTCTGACTGGGAAGGAAGAGAAGACCCTGAGATATATACAGTGTGACAAGCCAGGAGGCTATGCTTCTACAGTAACCGTCCTATGAACAGCAGTCGCCTGTGGCTGTGACATTACCACACTTTGCTCAGCTTCAGAAAGAGAAATTTAACTGACGACTGCTATGAACTGCAGCTACAGCCTAAGCCAGATAATATACACTGACAATACTGTCAGGCAAAAAAGGCTATGTTCCCATTGATTTCATCACATTAGAAAGGTATTACCCTGAGCAGTGTGTTTTTGAGGGTATATTTTACACACTGTGGGAATATCAAAAGGAATGCACGCTGGTTTAGGCAGAAATAGGCCTCCAAGAGAAGAATCTCCAGTGTGGCTTGCCTGAAACATGCAGCATTTGGCAAAGTGGAGAAGGTGATGCCATTGATGGTTAACTATAGCCTGGTTCGCCTCTGCATCTGCAGTTATGTGCTGTTTGTTTGAGAGAAGAGAACAGTTCAAATGTACCAAGAGTAGCATTTAACCTCCTCTTCTTTCTTTTTTCTAACAGAAGAAAAGTAACAGATCTGCTATTAAACAAGGAAAGAAAGGAAAGAATGAGTACTATACATTCAAACCTTCCCCAAGTTGACTAAATTCTTTACTTCATGCAATTTGGAGATATAAAAGTTCTTCAACAGCCTCTTATTGTTTTACTTTTGTATCAGCACCTTTTACAAAACAATGTTGGCACATCTATTCAAATAAATCAAGATTCATATTTCAATTGACTGATTTGGCAAAATAATTTAAAAATCAGTAATGCAAAAACACAAAGAATTACAAAGAGAACCATTTTGTAATTTATATATTTTTTAATTTTAGAGCTATCTCAAAAATTAAATTATTTTTATGTTTTAACAATATTATTTGGTTGCCATATAGAGGACAGAAGGAAAAAGAAGCAGAAAGAAATACATCTTTACTTTTCATAAACTCAAAAAGTCTAAACTCTAAAAACATTTTGGTACTCGATCAAACAATTATTACATTAACATTTTCATTAAGAAATTAAGAAATAATTTCATAAAGAACATGTTAAATAATCACTAATTCAGGCTTTCTAGTCATTCTTGTCTCTTATCTTTTTCTCTAAAATCCTCCAAAATACTGCTTTCAGTATTATTAATCTCTCCCTTCACTCTGATCCATTTCTGAAGCCCTTAATTTATTTCTATACAGTCTGAATGTTTTATTTGTTATTATTTTTGTTAACCATGACCTGCTTACATATTAATGATTATCAAAATCAAAGTCATAGGCATCCTCATCCTTAATTGGGGAGGGTGATTTGTTGACAAAAGCTTCAGTTTTGATAGTTTCAGTATTTCTTTGAGTAGATTAATAGGTTAGTAATGTGGTAAAGAAGAACAAGAGCGAAAGAAAAGATGCAAGTCCATTCATAGCACCTTCCTCCACCACTGAAGAATAACATGGGTTGCAAAACAAGGTGACCATATTCTCCTCCATAAACGGCAAGAATGGCTCATCGTATAAGGAGGAACATCCTGAAAGATTTAGGTCAAGTCACTCCTCATCCATTCGTGCCACAAGCTGGCGTCCTCCATCCATATTTCTGCCACCCACCCATATTTCTGCCACCCACTACATTGAGTGCCCTTTTGCATGACTGAGTGCCATTTTGCATGATTCTTTTCCTTTAGGTATTTTCGTCACTGATATTTTTTAACATACCATCTTTTTTCTATACTTTCCTATTGCTTTTCAACCATCTCTCTTTGATGACATTGACATATTTTTCCTCTAGATGTGCAGAAATTTTCCTCTGATACAATTTGAGGGGCTACCATTAAATTTTTAACAAGCTCATTCAAATATATTATGCAGCTGTAGGAAGAAATGAAGTCATAAAGAATACGACAACCTGGATGAACCTGGAGGACATTATGTTGAGCAAAGCAAGCCAGACACAAAAGGACAAATACTGAATGATTGCATTACTATGAACCAAATATATAGTGTTTAAAAAAAATTTAATGTATCCAGTACATTTAATTGAGAAATGTATATTTTTATTCAACTGTGTTTTTTTAAATTTTTTAATTGTTTATATTTTCAATTATTAAATGTACAAAATAAAGTTTAAAAATATTACCAATGTAAAGGTTATATATAAACGTCCTCTCTCCTCATCCTCAAGTATGCTGATGTTTCATTCAAACACCTTCCAGGTAGAAATCTTGGATTTTATTTTCCAGTATTATTTTTGATTTGTGGATAAGTGTGTTTTGGCAGGGGAAAGGCATGTGCATAGCAGGTGTGTTTGTGTGTTTGTGTATGTGTGTTTGTGTTCATAGTCTCTTTGGTTAATAAAGCATATCTTCCAGTAATTCTTTCAAGGTGGTGTGAGAATGTTAAACTTTCTAAATCCATCAATATCCAAAAAAGTCTTTGTTTTACCATTGAAATCAAATGTCGGTTTGACTGGGTAGAGGATTCTATGTTCAAAAACCTTTCTCCTGCAGAAATTTCATGATACTACCCCATTTACTTCTGGTATCTAGGGTGTCCATTGATATCTGCTGTTAATTTGACTCTTCTTCCTTTGTATATTACACCTTTCTTCTCTCTGTGAGCCTTAATGTTTTTTTCCTCTAGATTTTTGAATTGAATGAAAGTTTCTGGTTCTTGTTCTTTCTGTTTGAAGCATTTGGTCTAAAATTATGCATATTGTTAATAACTTCTAGGTTCAATAAGCATTATTAAATACTTTATTTTATTTTAATAATTGATTAGTATTTATTATTAGTGTATATAGTGTTTGCCCAACTATGGAATATAATAATGAACAAATAAATACAGCTCTACCCTGGTTAGGCTTACAGTTTCATGGGAGTGACAGATATAATAGCCATAATTAGGCAAATATGTATCTAATTACACTTCTGAGAAGGACTACCAGAGTAATGTACAACATATGATGAGTGTAAAATGGTGAGCTCAGGACCAGGGGAGGGGGTAGAGTTAGGGGACCCAATCAGAGGCAGCTTCTCCCTAAAATAATAATATGTAAACCACACCTGAAATATAAGAAGTTAGGAAAGAAGGGTGTTGGATAAGAGAAGAAAGAAGAGAACAAGAGCGAGTTCTTTATCATTTAACCTTGCCTAGCAGAAGTATAAATGACATAATTAAATAAGAAACCAGACAAAATCATGATCTTGAAAGAAGACTGACCATTTATTCAAGCTATTTTTTATATTCCCCTTTTTTGCTAATATTCCTTAAACACCCTTATACAAGGCCTTGTCTACAGGATGAAGCCAACAAGATTGAAAAATGGAATGAGCTGTGTTATCAACCATCTTAACTGCTGGATCATAAAACAATAGAGTTGACTTGGTGGTTTGTTCTCTACAAAACAATTTCTGAAACTTCAAATGACCTTCCACGGGCTGCTTTCTATAAGAACCTGGAGTATATAACAGTATTCATGTTCATTTCCAATTTGTACGAGTGGCAAACTTAAAGGCTGTGACTCATTTTTCAATAGAAAACTGCTTCAAAAAAAAAAAAGGACTACCGAAGAAAAAGTAGAGACCAAGAATCTCAGGTACTCTCCAGCCTAAGGTAGGGGATTAGATTAGATAATTTTTCTAAAATTTCTTAAATTTTTTGATTCAAATACTTAAGACTAGGGGGCAAGAAGGGACTCAGAAGCCAATCTGATCTGAAGTTTACCTTTTTCTTTCTTTCCTGTGTTGAGAAGGCATTTTCCTAGAGGTATAATTGCACAGTGTTGGAACTAGGACAATGGGGACTATAATGAGGTGACTCTATGGGAATGCAATTCCAGGATTCCCCAAACATAACTGTATTCAAATCAAGTTTCACAGTTTAAATGTAATATAGTAGTAATTTAGAACACAGCACTAGGTCAGAGAGTCAATTACTGCTTTTGCTCTATCTTCTTTGCTATATCTATATGGTAGAAGCAAACAGGTCATAAATAGGGGGATGAATGAATTTGGCTTTCTGTTCCCTCACTGGGCATAACTAGAGGAATAAAATCCATGGCAAAGTGACAATAAAAATCCTGTAAATGAGACATAAACTATTTATTATTTTTCCGGCTCTATATGCAACTCACAAAAATCTTAAAGTTTTTTAATATCATACACTTTTTCAATATTAAATAATCATAATAATCTGCACCTCACTGAAACACTATTTTCTTTTCTCATGTTAATAAAGAGGAAAGCGGTAGGAGCAAACTCCTCAATTTGTTCCATCTGTTATATTCATGTGACTGTGTTTCTTCTTTCTTTTCCTTTTTTTTTTTTCCCACAGATCAACAAGATAAATCTAACTGCCTAGCTGCAAAAAGGGATGAAAGGGGCTCCACTGTGAACTGAAGTTTCAGTTGAGATCCCTTACACTGGCTGATGTTCTGAAATTAACATGAAACAGCACCAGAGGAAACAGAGGGATTCTTCACTGTTGTACAAAGGACCCTGTGAACTTTCCAAATGCCTGAAATCTCATTATTGACAACATTTTTTGCCCTCTAAGTTTTCACGTGGTGACCTTATGGCTTCCTTTGGAGCGCAGATGCAGATTTCCTCTCCGTGGAAATGGCAGGAGCAGAGTGAAAAGCAAGAGTCTTTAAGAAGGCAAGCTGTGCACCACCAACCTAATTAGGAACACTGCTTGGGAGAAGAGCGGTGGACATCTAATGAGCGAGCAAGGATAAGGTGGAAAATGAGAGCGTGGTTATGTTGTGAAAGCGCTGTTTGAGGTTTCCTTTAGGTCGGCTGAAATACAAAATATTAAGCCTGCTGAAGTCCTTCCAGAGTTTGGGGATTAAAAGCTCTATGGAAGCTTACGCCACTGTAGAAAGAGAAGAGAGAGAAGAGAGTGTGCTGTCTTCAATTGCTGTTTCTGATTACTTCTCTTTTGACCCAAATTCACTTCGAAAAGCAGCATCAGTGTCAGCAGGGAAGAGACAAAGAAAATGTTTTTCATGATTTCAGTATAGAACATAGGATTTCAGGCCAGCCAGGTGACATATTTTGACTAAAATTCAAGAAGTGTTTACAATTATCAGGTTTTAAAGAGTAACCATCAAAAGATCAAAGACTATATTAGTTGTATTTTAAAACTGCTTTTTTAGATTGTATATGTGTTACCAGAATAAAACTTTTAAAAATCCTAGAGGAGAAGACGAGAAGACAAAAAGAGAAATACAAAAGATCACACAGCGAATGGACAGACAGCAGAAACAGCAGAAACAGCAGGGTGGGGGAGGGGAAGAGGAAGGGGAAGAAAATAAATAAATAAATAAATAAATAAATAAATAAATAAATAAATGTGTGTGTGTGTATAAACATGGAACTATACAACACAAACCCTAATGTAAACTATGGACTACAGTTTATAATGAATTATAATATTATTGTTTCATCACCTGTAACAAAAGTACCAAGCTAATGCAAACTGTTAATGTTAGAGAAAACTGTATATATATGGGGGGGGGGGGGGAGGGGAAGGAAGGAAACTGTACTTTCTGCATGATTTTTCTTTAAACCTACAAATTATCTAATTTCTTTAAAAAGCAAGGAAAAAAAAGGCTATGAACCTTGTAACAATGCAAGACTATTATAATTTAATAGCTGTGTGAACTTCAAGAAGTAGCCAAACTTCTCTGATCTTACAGTTCCTTATCTATAAAAGGAATAGTAATATTAGTCCATATTTCAAGGAGATTTTTCTGTGATAATTAGTTCACAGAATGCACGTAAAACATAATATATGCATATAAAAGACTTAAAAAGTACTGGCTCATAACAATGCATTTTGTTGTTGAGAGATAGTGAAGACCTAAATTAAAGCAGTGGTAGTAGTGATGGGGGGAACATAATGATATTTGAGAGATATTTAGGTAGTGAAGTTAGGAAAATCTGGAGATTCATTCATTTATGGGGAAGGAGGGATCAAGGTTATTCCTCATTATTTAGCACAGATAGCTGAGTGGATGAAATGCCATCAGTTGAAATGGAGAGTACCAAAAAGCATGAAATTTTAATGGCGAAAATGGTGCCAAACCCAAGCTGGGAAATTTTGAGGACTCCAGGGCAAGATAAGAAAGTATCTGGTCTTGGAAGTAAAGAAAAATGTATTGGTATCAGAGGCACATGGAAAGTGGTAGGTTCAGGGATGTGGAAACAAGTAATTAGAGAAGGCCAAGGAGAAAACAATTACCAGTGTTAAATATAACATAAAGAGGAATAAATGTATTCCAGAAAGAGGGAACAGCATAATCAGAAGTCTGGAGGAAAGAAAGGACTTTGGTGACCAATATATGATAGGGCAAGATAGAGGAAATAATGTAAAAAGGGACTGAAGAGGAAAGAAGGAAGCATTCAGTAAAGAACCTATAATACTTTGGAATTCACTTGAGTGCAATAGGGGCCCATTGAAAATCTTTGGGCTAGGGCATGGAATAATCCAACACAGTGATCAGGAAGACAATTTAACAAAACTGTAGGTAATTAGAGGAGAATAAGTTTGAGTCATAATAACCATTTACAAGGAATCTATGGGGGAAGTAATGATAGGTACAACAAGGTTATGGTAGTGGGGTAGTGAAATGAAGATATCCCAGAAATATTTAGAAAGTTGGGGATTTAGAGGAGAAAAGAATGAAAGCTTGATTCATTCTTGGGCGTCTTAGTGAACACAGGAGGAGAGCTGTTTCATTGGGAAGGTAAATTTTAGGTTACATTTTATATATATTGACCTTTTTAATACCTTTTAGACAACCAATCAGAGTTATTGGCAGATATGTAGACAGGTTTTGGGCTCAGGAGAGAGATCTGTATTGGAATATAGATCTGGAATCCATCTATATATTATATTTGGACCTATGTAGACACAGAGAAAATAGCCCAGGAAGGAACCCAAGGAGCAGAGAAGGAGGAATCTAAACAGTAGAATATGCAGGAATGAGCATTGAGAGAGGAAGAAAGCCTTGGGAAAGAAACATTCTAGAAGAAAGTGACTGGTTAATTAGCAGTTTAAAATAATTCAAAGTAGAACAAGCTAAATATTTGGAAATATCCATTAGCATTCAAAACAAAGACATTAGGGGGTGGGGAAGAGCAAGATAATGAAGTCGGGGAAGGATTCTAACTTGGCTTGTGTTGATTTCACATCTTTAAATCAAACTCAGCTGACCTGCCTGGCAAAAATTTTAGATAAACTTCTCATCAAAATTTATCCTTACATAGGAAGAGGTAAAATTCAGGCTGGCTGTTAAAAGATGAAGAACATGATCCAGAGAGCGAAAGGGAGTATAAAGTGAAAGGATACCAAAGAAAAGGAGCAGTGTGAGAAATGCTTCCAAGTCACTTTGCAAAGACACTGGGAAGTGAATTTTTATATTTTTGCGTTATTCCTTTAGCATGAATGTCCATTTCCTCAAACTTTTAGTCACACGTTTCTTTTACTTGGAATGTCCTGTCCACTTCTCTCAACATTTCTCAATCTTAGTTTTATTCAAGGTACAACAGATGACCTATCAAATTCCTACAAGAATATTTAATACTTGTCTTTGTTACTGCTGGCAAGACTTTGTGTCTTTCATGCATTAACTCATTTAACCCTTCAAGAGCTGTATAAGTAAAATAGTATTACTGTAATAAATGTGAAATCTGAGACGTATGGAATTTAAGTAATCTGTCAAAATGTGGAAGTAGGATCAATTCCAAGCCTGCTAGGTCTAGACTCTGTGTTCTTTTTTTTTTTTTTTTGGCATGTAAATGTTTTATTTTATTCTTATTTCATTAACTTCTTGTTTTAAAAATATAAAACCTTCATGATAGTTAAAATGATAGCACAATAAACAGTCTTATCTCCTGCAGCAAGATTCTTCCTATCTTTTTTCCTATATATATGTTATTTCTACATGGAAAGATGGATTGATAGAGTTATTTGGTATGTATCTTCTACAAACAAAGAAAATCTCCTTTATGACCATATTATTACATGAAAGGAAAAAAATTAATTTTAATAAAATAGCATCTGCTATTACATACCTGCCATTTAAATTTCCTCTGCTTGTCCAAACAATGTTTTTTTTGTCTTTATTTTTTTAATATTACATTCAAAAAATATGAGGTCCCCATATACCCCCACCCCCCTCAGCCCACTCCTCTCCCCATAACAACACTGCACCTCTACACAAACAACCACTTGATATATTACTTATTGAGAAGGTTTTGTTACATATGTGTGTATGTACATGTATATGTTTTCTATTCATCTAAATTGTGGGCCTTTTTAAGAAAGAAAATGTCATTGACATTTGGTGGGTTTTGACCACTCATCTTTCAATCATTTTCTTCTGGTAAAAGTACTCAAAATTTTCTTTAGCGAAACACATCTCATTCTCTTTCCACACATTTCTACTCCTGCACTAGTTGTTGGGTATGACACAGATAATGTCCATCAGTACACCAAATATCCTTAGGTGCACTAATTGTTTGAGGAGTAGATGTTACTCAACTTGGTCAGAGTGAATCCTTGTACTTGTGGGAAGAACTTCCTTATAGATACTCTCCTTTCTACTGGACTTAAACCTTGAAGGATTTCAGTTTGATGGTCTCAAAGGAGCTATATGGAGCTAAAAAATAAAATCAAGATAGAGAAGGCCAAACTGAGAGAAGCAAGACTTGAAAAGATAAGGTAAGGCAAGGAAAACATTCTAGCCAGGGAACTAGGAGATTTCATATAGGTTTTTCCATTTAATCTTTATAAAACATTGTGAGGTAGTAAACAAATGGAATGACTTAAGGTTCAAACTTGGGCTTGACTTCAAATGTTTTGCTTTTTTGCACAACTTTATGCAGTTTCTCATAAGGTGTATGCAATGGATAATCTTATGTCAACCTGGCTAGACTATATAGTATTTAGTTCTTTGGTCAAATACTGACCATTTGGTCAAATGTTGCTGTGGAGGTATTTTATAGATGAGATTAGCATCTGGTATCAGTTGACTTTAAGTGAAAGAGATGATCCTTGATAATGTGGGTGGTCCTCATTCAATCAGGCAAAGAATTGGAGGTTGAGAAAGACGAAATTCTGCCTCAAGACTAGACCCTCTACTTCCCACTGGGCTTCCAGCCTGCTGGCCTCCCCTATGGATTTGGACTGAAGTCTTCATCTCACTTCATATTGGAATTTCCAGCCTGCCACCTTCCCCTAAGAAATTCACATTAAAGACTTCAATATCTCTCTTACTAGAACATCTCTCTGTATAGCATTCAGGCTGCCCTATGGAATTCAGACTTTGCCAACCCCCATAAATGCATGAGCCAATTCTTCAAAATAACTCCCTTAGTTGGTTCTATTTCTCTGTGGAGCCATGACCAATACACAACAAAAACCAATAAAATGTGTTAAACTTTCGGTTTTTAAAAATATCCAGTGTACAGGATGGATTTGGTTGATTTTGATGATGATGATGATGTTCTGATGCTTATATGTCAGCAGTTATAGTGTACCTACTGTAAGTGCAATGTTGTGAAATTTCATTCTGAAAATAAAATGTCCAGTTTAGTATATTGGAAAATACAATAATCAAAATTAGAGCTCTGAGGAAAGAATAAATTTTGTTTAGAGCTGTATCTTTAATTTATAATGTGTACAACTATATTCTATTGCCATTTAGATTACCCTTCAAAACCTAGGGAATAGATTTTTTTTATACCAGACAAACAGCAGTAAATATTGGTTATATTTATTTCACCAGTTTTCTAGCTTCAGGGAAAAACCAATAGTGAGACTAGGAATAAATTTGTCCAGGATAAAGGGAGCAACAGAAAATATGATATTTAGATTACTCACATAAATGTAGATTGATATTATAAAAGTTATTTTATAGGACTCAAACCCAACAAATTTGTACTCCCATTTATTTTCCCATGTACACTACCAGGAAGCTAGTCAGGGTGTTCATTACACTTTCCATTCTAATTATGTTTCTCAACATTTTATATTTCTATCATCTCTAGAAAATGTGTAAGAATGTTCCATTAAAAGATACTTTGTTCATTTCTGAGAAACCTGCTTTTCAAAAGTAGTTTTAATGTAGAAGCTCTGGGAATATGTGTCAATTCTTGTAATCTTCCTGGGTGTGTAATTTAACTTGAACAAATGGCAATATATGAGAAAACCTGGGGAACCAAGCTCAGTTATATTTCTCAAAACTCCACTTTTCTTGTCATTTAAAAGTGAGGTCAGATGGATATGTAATATTATAAATCCTCAATATTCACTTAAAGAAAAATAACACTCATCTGTTATTTTACCTTCCTATCATGACAAAAATACTGTAGTAGGTATCTGTTGGTTGTTGGTTTTGTCTCTACAAAACTCCTCCCCACTTTGTCTAGAACTAGAGTTTCTTTCCTGTGGAAAGCCCATTCTATGTGCAACCCACTTCAGAGACAGGGGTGACCATGTGACTTAGTCTTGGCCAAGCAGCATAGCCCACTCCCCCAAAATTAGGTGAACCAACCTAAACCAAACAAAATTTCTCCTATTTTTGTCATAGATAGTGGCCGCTAGGGTCATGCGTGGAGAGGATCTATTTATAAGAAAGAGTTTGAGTTTTGAAGACATCCAACCACATCCCTTGAACCTGACACAGCTGATTCCAGCTACATGAGTCTTAAATTTGCTTTCTTCAGCTATAAGACTTATGCATCTGTCATTTGTAAACAAAAAGGGATCTTGACTAAAACAGAACTGGTTGAAATACAATTAAAATTACAATATCAATACTTTAACTAAGATACCATCTCAAGCCTTAGTGCTTATAAATTAGAAATCAGGGAGTAGATGTGGCTCAAGTGGTTGAGAGCCTGCTTCCCACATGGGCAGTCCCGGTTTGGTTCCTGGTCCCTCCTAAATACAAGAAGACAAACAATAAACAACAAGCAAACAAACAAGGGAGGCAACTCAAGGGAGATGATGTGGCTCAGTAGTTGAGCTCCAGCTTCCCATGTTCAAGATCCTGGTTTCAATCCCCAGGTCCAGTACCTCAAAAAAAATAAATAAATAAATAAAAAAGAAAGAAAAAGAAATCATGCAATAAAATATCAAAGGCTGTTCCAACCCAACTCCTGAAGGACACGAGTTGGGCACCCATGACACCAAAGAACACACCAGGCACTGAATTAGACATGAGCTTTATTGGGACTTACAAACAGGCGTCTCCAAAGGCAGCAGATCAGGGAATGAAGATAATGCTCTATAAAAGGCAACATAAGGAGGGGCAACATAAAGGATCTCAGAACAGAGACATTCCATAGGGTATGAGAACAGAGTTTCTGCTAGAGTTATACGAAGCACACAAATGGGCTGTCTTGTGATGTTATACCAGAAAAGGAGTATATACAGCCCTGAGAAGATTAGAGTTTGCAGTACCATCTGTACATTCTTTTCCCTTGAGGAAGTTGTTGCTTTTTTAATAATGAGGGTCCAGGTCATGCAGGAGTCTACATGCCTTGGGCTGTGTTTCATTAAGGAGAAGAAGACTTGGTCCAGGCTCTCACAATCCACCCTCACAGAGAAGACAGCATTGATCATAGGACACATTTTGCATCCATATTTTACAGCAACAGTGTAACAGACAACAGAGTAATGAGTCTTCCACTAAAAGTTAGTAAACCTATGGAGACACGTCACCAGAGACCAGAAAAGGAGTTAAACCAGTCAGATAGAGGGTCAGTAGCTATTTTATTAATAAATGTGCTTTTGCATATTATTTAGAGCTTGTGAAATATTACAGGAGCAATCAGGACTATATATAGTGTTGAACATTAATGAGGGCACAGGTCGAGCATGTGCCACAAAAGAATATCCTCATCCTAAAGCATCATATACAGCATATCTTAATAAAGATTTAGATTTATTCATGTGCTCCTTTACAAGGAAGAAATATATTTATGAGTCTTATCATAAGGTGTTAGCTAGATTTCACTCTTAAAGGAAAAGGTCTTGTTCCAAACTTATTGATGGGTTGTATTATACCATGCCAGCAAGGTATTCCATGCCATCCAGTTTGCAGTTGTGGCAGTCTAAGGAAGGCCAGTAGCACCCAGGGTTGGTCTGTGAAAATCCAACATTGGGGCTGATTGTGGCCATGAGTTACTGCTGAAGCCCACTGCAGAAATGAATTGGCTAGGGCCCTATGGGAAAAAAGAAAGATGCTTATGGGGAACAAAACATGCTGGCCCAACAGTATACAAGCTACAGTTCCATTAGTAGATAACAAAACACCAGGTAAGAGGGTTTTAGAAAGGGATTTTCAATATCATACATTTTTCCCCTTCTAAATTCTCTTAGTTTTTTTGGTAACATCAAAAACTAGTTTAGCTCTCAGTATAGAGGTGGAGTTGACATAAACATCCCAGGGTCCACAAGATAGAGGAATAGAGTATGGATTAGAGTGGACTTACTGATATTCTACTATGGAACTATTGTGATTAGTAATGGAAGAAATTGTAGCATTGATGTGGAGAAAGTGGCCACGGTAGCTGCTGAGGGTAGGGAGGGGGAAGAAGAGATATGATGTGGGGGCATTTTCAGGACTTGGAGTTGTCCTGGGTGGTACTGCAGGGACAGATGCTGGACATTGTATGTCCTGCCATGGTGGTCTAAGGGAAAGTGTAAACTCCAATGTAAACTATTATCCATGTGGTGCAGTGGTGCTCCATTTGGTATTCACCAAATGCAATGAATGTTCCACGATGATGAAAGAAGTTGCTGATGTGGATGGAGTGGGTTGAGGGGGGTGGGAGGTTTATGGGGACCTCATATTTCTTGACTGTAACATTTTTTTGAAAATAGAAGGAAAAAAAAAACTAGTTTAGGCATAAGAAGAGTCCACATAGATACACAAAGAAACCCATTGGGAATAGGAGACCCCAGATTATTAATAAAGACTTTTACTAGCATTTTTTTGTACAATGTATGGTCTTATAACAATGTTTTGTGTGACTCCTATTCACCATGGGCTTAAGATTTCCAACCAGGGAGGCTGCATAGCCCAGTACTATAGCCAAAGGACTGCATTTCCTCCAGTTTCTATAGTTTAAGGCATAGGGAACAATAGATTATTATTACTTCTCCTTTTGAGCTGTAGAGTAGCTGGTGTCCTTTAACTTGCATTCTCATTGCCTGCATTGGTCCTGCTATTAGCATTTCAACTAGAGCCTCAGCGGAGGTAATGAATTTAAACAGGTCAAGGCTGGATACAGCTTCTTAGTCCTTTTTGTAAAGATCCATTGTTGCCTTTTATTTGTTCCTTTAAAAGGTCATTCATCTTGGGAAGTGACTGTGGCCCAATCAGTTGGGCTCCCATCTACCATATGGGAGGCCCTGAGTTCACGTCCCAGGGCCTCCTTGTAAAGGCAGGCTCACCCACATGCTGCGTGTGGAGAGGCGCCGGCCCACAAGCACCGCGGAGAGCCAACACAGCAAGGTGAAGCAACAAAAAGGGAGACAAGTTAAAAAAAAACACAGAAGAGCATGCAGCGAATGGACACAGAGAGCAGACAACAAGCAAGCCACAAGGCGGGGGGTATATAAATAAAAATAAATACAGACACACAGAAGAACACACAGTGAATGGACACAGAGAGTAGACAGCAAGCAAGCCACAAAGGGGGAGGGGATTAAAAAAAAAAAGGCCTTTCATCCTTTCTCTGAGACCTGCGCCAATGGGGTTATAAAGTAGATGGAAGATATAAACAATATCCTGGTCCACAGCTCAAAACTGCATGAGGTGACCGGTAAATGGAGTTCCTTGGTCACTATCAATTTGGGCTGTCATCCTGTATAGGGAACTTACTTTTACTAGGCAGCAAATAGTAGCCCTCTGGTTGATCTTTCCTGCTGCGAAGGTCAACAAGTGTCCCATGACAGTGTCTGCAGCTTATCTTGCTCCTTCCAAGAGCAGGAGAGGACTAATGTAACTGACTTGCCATCATGCTACTGGAGTTTGTGCTCGGCCAATATGTCCCATTTGGTGAGGTAAATGCCATGGTTGTTGGAAAGAGAATGACAGACACTCATGGGTAACGTCCATAAGCTGTTGGTGAGGGGCTGGCAGCTGGAACTGCTGGGCTTGGCACCACAGAGACTGGTAGCCATGATATCTGCTTTTCCTGTGAAGCCACTCTTCTGCTTTGGACCTTTGTGAGAGTATCTGTTTCAACATTCCCAAGAGGCGTGTAGAGGAGTAGACAGGGATGTGATAGACAGTTACCTGTCACCGCTGACAGGTATCCCAGAATATCCTTCTATAGAGCAACCCACAACAGTCCATTGTTCCTGTTTCCAAGCTGCCATCTGGGTGGTAAGGCCTTTATATACTGCCCAGCTTTCAATACTGTTGTTAATGCAGCTCTAGGCTTTTGCACTATAACCATCCACACAACTTTTAACCCACTGAATGCACTGCATGGTGCCTGTTTCCCACCAAAAAAGTGTCAGTGCTAGGCTGCACAGCTACAGCCATCCACACAGGAGACTCTCCACTAGCTGAACCATCCATGCACCATGCATTTTCTGGAACTGTTCTCATACGTGCTTCAGTGAGCACTTCAACAACCACATTGGGGGTTGCAGCTTGGGTCAAAGAATCTTCCACATAAGACTCTGGGCCTAGGATCTCATGAATCTCAGTACTTAATGGGCTAGAATGGAAGACACTGCACTGCAGCAGGTAAGCTTTCCACTTTGCTAAAGTACTTATTTGCACACTACCAGAGCGAGCCTTATTCTCCATATCTGCGATCCACCCCTGGATAGGGATAGCAGTCTTCAGAGTGACACGACACTTTTGGATTAAGCCCTCAACTTGCAACCAGACATGATAGGCTGCACATCGCTCTTTCTCTTTGGAGCTATATCATAATTCACCCCTTTTCCACAACTGTGACCAAAACCCAAGGGGTACTTATTTGGATTGTTGCCTTTGCCACAAACCCCACCCAAAGCCAATATAGCTGCTAGCCATATCCAATTGACTGCATAAATCAAGGTCCACCCCCTTTAGTGTTTGAGTCTGGGCTATTGCACTTTTGCTTCTTCAAAAGTAGCCTGCTGGGGGTCCTCCCATTCCTGTGCATGATCTTTCCTGAATAACACATACAGTGGTTTTAAAATTTGATCTAAGTGAGGGATGAATGGTCTCCAGTACCTCAACAACCCCAGAAAAGCTATCAATTGTTTTGGAGTTTGTGCTGTAGGAAGATACTCTACTTTAATGATTAGAGAAGAAGGTATAGTTTTTGTCTTACCTGACCAAACAAAACCCAAGATTTTGACAGAGGAGCCAGAGCCTTGCAGCTTGTCCCAATTGATTGCCCATCCCCAGTTTTCAAGATGAGAAACTATTGTCTCTGACGCTTCTTTTAATTCTGAAAGACAATTATTGGTTAACATAATATCATCAATATAATGAAATATGATTACAGTTACAGGTTTCTTCCACACGGCAGAAGGTTTCTTCCACACAGCCAGATCTTTTGCAAGGAAGCCATGACAGATGGCTGGGCTATGCATATAAAAGTTCTTTGTCAGCTTTCCCATGTGAAGGTGAATACAGTTTGGCTTGACTTGTCTGAAGGGACCCTAAAGAAAGCATTAGCAAGATCTAAAACAAAGTAATAGTGACATAACTGGGTACTAAATTTTGCAATAAGCCAGAGATGTTTGAGACTGCTGCATACAGCGATGGTGTTAATTTATTTAGTTTACTGTCATGTGCCACCCCTGGCCAGCCCCTTAATGGTCACTGTTTTTTAAAACCATAGGGTTGCTTCTTTAGTGCAGGTGGGGCAAATCAGACAAGTACAAGTCAAAGCATCCACCTTTTGATTCCCAAGTAGAGAGGTTGTTTCTGTGATTTATAACATCTTTAAAATATTAAAACCGTGCTTAACATAATATTTTTATCTAATATTATGCAGAAGACATTATTAAATTTCTAGGAATTATATACAATTTTTAAGTATTTATATGAACATTTTACCCAAACAGCTTTGATTAACAGAATGTTAGACAATCCCTTTTAATTTTTATAACTTTCTAAATACTTTTCATTCAACTTATAACGTCTTAAATGAATTTAACTATGTTCAGTACTTCATTTTTTTCAAGGTGAAAGAACAAATCTTTTCCAATAGTTTGAAATAAAAAAAGATACTTTCTAGTGTTTGACTTTGAGAAAGCAAAGTGTTAAAAGTTGTTAGATTTGAGCATTATGTTCACTTTAAGAGAACCAAATTTTAGTTTTGCACTAGCATACTATTCGTTACTAAAGCTTTTAAACTTTATAGAGAGAAATCTTACTCAACTTTGACTACAAACATTCCTTTTCCATGAACCTTCTGCACTTCCTGTATCCATTCAGGTTTAGTCCCACATTTTCTTCTTTCTTAATAACCATTCATTTTATCTTGGGACAGCATTACTTTCTTTTTACTTAATAATTAAAAAAACACATTCTATATACCTTACATACTGAAGTTACCAGAATGATTTTGGAAACTGTAAGCAATCTCTTACAACACACAATTATCACCAACACTGAACGAGAATAATGATTCAATTTGGTTATATGCAAACATAAACTTCCCTGCATTTCAAATATTTAGTATCATGCAATACTAGAACACTAATAGTTCATAGGGATCTTAGTTTACTATTTATCAATTTTTTGGTGAGCTATAATATGAAATATTTACAAGGACATATTTCTGAAACAGTTTTCTGGAGGCAGTTTGGCAGGGGAGGCTAGATGCTACCAGGGCTAAATCAGGATTGAATTGCAGGCTTGCAAAAGCAGAGAGCAGTTTTCTTTTTTTTCTTTCTTTCTTTTTTTTCCCTCTTTTATTTTCATAGAGTTGTCCAGTTCAAAAGTTACTAACCTTTAACAGCACCAATTTTATCAATGTGGTTATCCAGGCCCATTTAGAATTAACATGGAAATAGAACAAAGAACATAAATGTTCCTAGCTTTTCCCACTTCTCCAGCAGTTAAACTAATTCCATCAGCCCCCACTAGCCCACAGTCACACCATCCAGGTGACAAGAGGTTCAGAATTGCTGCAGGAATATTTTCCCTATCTCAGTTAACTTTCCAGGAGAATAGTTTCTTACAAGCATGGTTTCACTGACAGGTACCCTGTTCAGCAATCCTGCTTGTGTGGGATGTTGTATCTGTGATATAGCCATCCTTCGAACAAACATTCTAACATTAAGATTTAAAAATTCTTCTATAGTTTCTACATCTGAATCAGTGTACTCTTCTCCAAGCAGAGTTTGTCTCTTGTTCTGCCTCCGTAGCCATCCATAAAGCTCCTCACAGGGGCCAAGCTAAGCCACTGCCATCTTGTAATCTCCCCTTTTCTTATTTAAATACAGTTGCTCTGTTACCTGCTGTAGCACAGGCAGTATACCCATCAGAGTCTTCAAAGTGTCCCCATATTCTTTCGTCAGTCCCCACTTGTCCAGGACAGCAGCCACCACGTAGATGTTATAGGCCAACTTGGGATTTCTCCCACAGATTCTTCTTTCCTGCAGCTCATGCCCACCACTGTCGGTGGTCCCTTGGTCTCCTGGCTGGCTCGCCAAGTGGGCCAACTCAACTCCTGAAGGATACAAGCTGGGGCAGCCACAGTACCAAAGAACACACCAGTCACTAAAACAGACATGAGCTTTATTGAGACTTACTGATTGGAGAGAGTCTCCAAAGGCAGTGGTTTGGAGATTGAAGAGAGCACCCTGCAAAGAGGCAAGAAAAGGAGGGGCAATATAGGGGTCTCAGAACAAAGACATTCCATAGGATATGAGAACAGAGTCTCTGCTAGAGTTACATGAAGCACACAAACAGGGTGTCTGGTGATGTTATACCAAGAAAGGAGCAAGCAGCCTTGAGGAGATTAGAGTTTGCAATACCATCTGTACATTCTCTGGGGAGGATTGTTATTTTTTTAATTAGTGAGTGTTGAGGTCATGCAGGCAGCTACATGGTTTAAGGAGGGGAAGCCTGGGCCTGTGACTCCCACATAGGCAATCTACCAAAACTCTCAAAAGGCACTGGCTTTGACATTAGTTCAAGAGGCATTTTACTTGTACTGGGATTTCTGTGTTAAAGACTGTTATGGAAAAATTAGACATGAAAGAAACCTCTTAATTAAAAAAATAAGACTTTTAAGGAATTTTGTTTGCTTCTCAAGTTTTTATAGAATATACTTGTATAATGACATTTTAAAAATGAAATATAAATTATGGTACAAAGTGTATTTTTCAAAATTATTTATGTCATTGAATGCCTGCCTCTTCACCCCTACATCACAGCAAAAATATTTGCTATATTTTGCTTGTCCCATAATAGTGAAATGATGAGACATGAGAACTGTCATTACTGCAATCCACTACCATCCTGGCTACAATAGGAAGTCACTGAGGAAGGCAAAGTTTCGCCAATGTATACTGTCAATTTTATTGAGATATTGAGACAAGGAATAAAGGAGTACCCAAGTATTTTTCTATTCTTTAAACTAAATATGAGGACCAAAAGAGAATTTTAAAAATTTTCTAACTTACATTTTAACTTTTTCTTTTTATCGAAGTATATCATTATGTATGAACACACATAAACAATAAGTGTATAGTAAAGATTGCGAACTTACATAGTAAACATACATAGTATCACACAAGGGTCTCATACATCACCCCTCCACCAACTCTTTGCATTTGGTGTGAAACATGTTACAAACTATGCAAGAGCATTGTCAAAATATTACTACCAACTAGACTCCTTATCTTACATTTGGTGTATTTTTCCTCCAACCCACACCTATTTTTTTTTTATATATTTTTGTCTCTAACTTACTTTTCAACTTTAGAAGAGAATAAAAACTATATATTTAAACTTATTAATATCCAGAAATACAGTTAAGCAAACAATGTGGAGAAGAGTAAGGTTTTTAGAGGTTTTTGGC
The DNA here is from genome assembly GCF_030445035.2 of Dasypus novemcinctus. NCBI lineage: Eukaryota > Metazoa > Chordata > Mammalia > Cingulata > Dasypodidae > Dasypus > Dasypus novemcinctus. The sequence goes on from NC_080683.1 coordinate 23,267,576, forward strand.
TAGCATTTCTAGCATTGAGAAAGTCTCAGTCTTTCTCTTTTAATTAGTTTTGGCCATCTACGAAATTAGACATTAGATGTGTTTCATTAATGTCAATTCAAATTAAATAACCCTAAATAGAGTTTAACTAATGTGCCAAGAACAGTACCAGAACCTTGGATTAATAGGCTAATTACAATACAATCCCTAACTGCACACAATCACACTAACCCAAAATTACAATATAGTGTGATAAGAACTTTAACAGGGATTTGAATAACAAAACAAGGACAACCAAATAGGGTAAGAGAGCCTTGAGCTGATCTTTAGGCTGAGGAGGAGTTTAGTAAGGTGGGGGTGTCACAAAGAGGGAATATTATGGGCAAAGGCCTAAAGTAATGCTATGGCATGCTTTATTTTGTGTACTATAAAAAGGTTGGTATTGACATAACGAGATGCATATTGAGACTAGCTGGAGACAATTTGGAGAAGAAGTCAGGGGTCCAGGTCAGGAAGAATCTTTATGTTATATAATATTGGGGGACTCTGTTCTAAGGAGTGTAGAAATAAGGCTAAAAATGAAGTCCAAGTGTACATAAAGTGGTGCACAGATAAATAAAGTGTGGTATATGCAAACAATGGCCTAATATTCAGCAAAAAGTAAGAGTGAACCTTTTTTTTGATACATGTTACAGCATGAATGAACCTCAAAACATTATGCTATTTGAAAGAAGTCAGATGCAAAATACTACATATTGCATCATTCCACTTACATGAAATGTTCAAAAATGCAAATTTATAAAAAAAAGAAAGCAGATTAGTTGTTGCTTTGGTTTGTAGATGAGAGCATGAATTAACTGCATATTGACATGAGAGAATTTTAGGGGGTAATTGAAATGTTCTAATACTGGATAATGGTTGTACAGTCTCAAAACATACTAAAAATCATTGAATTGGTTCACAATTCAATTGGTTATAATTATATTTCATAACAGGTAAATTTTTGGTATGTAAATTGTATTCTAATAAAACTGTTAAAAAATCATATTCTTGAAAATGGTGGTTGAAGTTTAGAAAGTTGCTGTAACCTCAAGTCAAAGAGTTAGGACAGAAATGTTGAGAGCCAAGAACTCAATTTGGAGGAGATTCTCAATTTGGATGATGGGAAGATGAACTAATGATTAAGACTGAGAGTGGATTAGGAAGAATTCAAAAATAAAAGTTATGAAATTAAGAATTTGTGGGGCTAGCTTTAAGAAGAAAGTTCTGTCCAACTATGTTAAATCTATAGAAGGATCAAGTAGTGTGGGGGCTAAGAAAAACACATTGGACTTGGCAGCTGGGGTCTAATTGGTAAAGTTCAACTTTTTCAAGCTGGAAAAATCAAGATAAAAGAAAAAAGAAGTTAGAAAAATTAAAAAATTGTAGAGTAACAAATAAATTCAAGAGCTGATTCTTAGAAAAGACAAACAAAATAATTTTTTTTAAAAGAGCAAAAGACCCAAATTCATTAACAAAGGAATAAAACCTTCAAACCACAGATCCAGAGAAATACTTTTTAAATTCCCTATTTAATCTAATAAAATATACAATTGTTATCTGAAATAAAATTTTAAACTAAAAAACACAGCTGATTTTTCTAGGAAAAATATAATTTTCAAAGTTGACTCAAGATGTGGTTTAAAATTCATGAATAGAAAATAATAATGTAAAATAGGAAAATCAAGACCATTCCTCCAGATGTTATACCAACTCCAAACTCAGATACTGCCTGCCCTTGAGCCATTAACTTTTTTAGCCCTCAGTTTACTCATCTCTAAAATAAAGAGAAACTACCTACCATATCAGGTTGTTGTAAGGATTTAATAAAATAAAAGAGGTTAATCTCTTGAAGTCAGAGGGAAAATCAGGCAACAGTACTATTTGGTCTTTTGCTTGAAGTGTCTGTATAAAGATGCTAAGTTTCCTTACACATATTAGTGCCTTTAAAAGACTAGATGTTAACATTTATAGATCAACACATGATTTGGAGTCAAATAAACATAAAAATAAAATAAATCTCAGAAAAAAATTCTCCTGTCAAAGTTTCATATATTCCCTATATTATGCCATCCCAATTGTATCTTGCAGTCCCCAGATCGTACCTTGAAATGAGTCCCAACTCCTATTAAGAGTTTTAAAATTTTTAAAATTTTTAAAATTTAAAAATCAGCACCAAATCCTGTCATATAGTCAGCACTGAATAAATGAAAAGTGTTATTATATTTATTATAATGACCATATTTATTAGTGTATAGAATAATGATCAAACTCAAAGAATTTTAGTCTTATAGAGTTATATTTAAATATTGTCTCCGCTTCCTAGTTCTGTAATCTTTTTAATTTAGTTATAGAGGTTGTAAATATTGAGTCTTCTCATTTGTAAAGAAAGAATTTTGTATGGTTGAGTGCCATAATGTCAATTAAATAAATGATATCAAAGAACTCAATAAATAATAATTCTTAAATCATATTTATTAGAGTCAGCAAGATTGTAAAAGAACGAAATGATTCTCATATATATATGAACAAGGTTATAATAGACAAGAGCTTTCTTTTATTGGTCTAATCAATTTTCAACAAACGTATTCTGTGTGTCTATATTTAGAAAGATTTTAGGGAAATAAAAAGAGCATTACAGAAGGAAACCAAAATGATCGAAAGAATGATGTACAGAACCTAGGAAAAAGGGTAAAATAATTATGGTTGTTGAAGGTATACAGTGTAACTTGATCAAGGACTTTAAATAAATGGGGTTTTGATTTGTTTTTTATTTTTAATAAAGAAAGGTTTTTTTCTTATGCTTCTACAGAGTTCCTAAGGAGTAAATGGGTTTACTTTAAAGCAAGATGGAATTGTGTTGACTTCAGATATGTTTCTTCACAATGATTGACACAACACATTAATAAATTGATAAGGGAAATTAAAAACGCTCATTCCAAGACACCTTCATGGAAAGTCCTGTGTTTAATTTTACTACTGGCCAGCTTTCTTTTCAGCGAGATGAAGGTAAAAGTGAAGTAGGCATTTTTACACATTATTTACTCTATTAAAAAAAAGACAAGTTTCTGGAAATCTCAACTCTAACATTTACCAGCTTTGTGACAGTATGCAAGTTACTCAGTCTCTTAGAGGTTCAAATTTTATCCACAAATAAAGAGGTCCAAGAGAATTTTATCTGCAAAATGAGACAAAAATGCCTTCCGTGTGACATTGTTTTTAGAGATCAGATACACACACATACACACATGCCTACCACATCACATTGTACAGTGCCTAGCTCATGGTTTGCATTCAAGAAGTGATAACTATATTAAATCGTGCTATTGCTCATTTTAAATTTCTCCAGGTTACCACTATGCAAATGTTGGTAGCTCTTTCTTCATTCAGAACAAAACACAAACATAAAAGGTACATTTTAATTCACATGAGAAATGTTCCTGGAAGCTTACTTATAAATAATTATTTATAAACTTTATACCTCAGTCTTCTTGTGCAATAAAGAACTTTGTTATCTAAATAATTCTGGCTGTAATTTTTTGAGCAAAAGTTATACCATAATGGATAAAGGGGCATCATGGCTGCAAATTAGTCTTAAACATTTCAGGAAAAAATACCTGTGCATGTGTGTGTAGAGATAGAGAATGATCAAGTAAATGCAGTAAAATTATTACATTTGAGGAATCTAGGAAAAGTGTATATGGGAATTCTTTGTATCATATTTGCAACTTTCTGCAAGCCTAAAATTTTTCGAAAATTTAAAGAAAACCTTTTATGTACTATTATACACTAGATTTTTCATATATTGGCTTTCCTTAGAAAATATATAGTACATATCTCTTAAGTATAAAAAGAACAAACCACAGAAATATTTTGAATCTAGGGTAAGAAGACTCAGCTTTGGCTAGACTGTTGTTTTGTTTGTTGTCAGTTCCCAGAGATTCTCTAGAGCTCTGAGGATATGAACCTTCCACCCCTATGTGTGAGTCCTTGTAGACTCCAGGTAGGTCAATTGTCCTGAGGGGCAGACGCCCAATGGTCAAATTATATATGGTGGAAAAAAGGTTTCAGAGAATGTGCCATACAAAGGCTTTTCTTTGTATCTCCACACACCCTAAAATATCTACAGTCCTTTTGCTCTTTAGAAATCGTAAGTGGGATATTTTTTTAAAAAGCAGCTGGGGACTAAATCTGACCATAAGGTCTACTAACTTGCTTCTGTCTCTTTTCTTTCTATTTACCTCGTTGCTCTCTTCAGTTTATTGAGTGCAGGCTAAATCCCACCAATCCGTTATAATACTATTTACATCATTTTAATGATTTTTAATGCACTAATCTGTTTCCTTTCCTCTTTCCTCAAAATCAAACTAAATTTGAATACCAAACCAGAATTAAGGATTAGGAGATGTCAACATTATCAAATACCAAAGAAAAGACAGGGAAAGTTGATGAAATTTGACAGTGTTTATAATTAGGAAGGAGTGGGAAAATAGCAGAGAAATGAGAAAGACAGATAAATTATGTCCATCTCATCACATACGTTCCTCTTCCATATGTTGTGTATCATCTCTAGCAATTTACCACACTCTAGCGCCAAGACAGTGGGAAGCAACGGATTTCCTTAGAGAGCGTGGCTCTGCACTGATTCTCACTTCTCCCTCACAGGCCTACATTTAGAAAAACAAAAACACTGAACAGCTACCAAAAGTTCACATTGGACTTCTTGTTCCTCCTCCAGGCCTGATTTCTAAGCAGATTTTCTTTCTCTCTTTTTTTTGGCCTATGGAAGTGTTTTAGCTTTAATTTGATTATGTTTTTTTTCACACCCTTTGCTAATGTATAATACTAAAAAAAGGGAATTCACAGGAATTCATGGGGCACCATAAGTGACATTTTCACAAGTGTTAAAAGAAATGAATATGATAATGCATTTCCATGTATTTAGTTCACTTGAGTTTACAGAAGATTAGTCATAGTCCCAGTGTGTCAAATTTAAAAAAATTCAAATTCTTAACATGTAGACCCCAAACTCGAACCATTACATTGAGACTGCATGCATAAAAATCCCCTTATTTTTCCCATGTGCAAACTCTATCCCCAATACCTAGCCCTCATATCTATTTGATTGTGTTTCCTAAGATGTATGTGTGCACCGTTCGATTTTAAGTCTCAAATATAACTTTTCCATTAAATATAATTAGCATATATGTGCGTATCAGAATGTATTGGTCCTTGGCAATTAGATAAGGTTGTTTGGTTTGAGTTGTGGCTCTCCAAAAATCCATGTTCTAGTCCCTGGAGAGTGAATCTGAGGACAAGCCTGTGGCGTAATTAATGACCACTTGTGAAACTCTGAGGGGCTCAACCTCAGAAAGACCTTATGAGCCAAAAACAACTTAGAACACATTGAACACAAAGGAAACGGAAGTTCTTAGTCTTTTCTGACTTTGTTGCTGCTGAGTCACCTCCTCCCACCTTTACTTGGTCAGTTGGCTTGTGTGTAAGAATGTAGACACTATAATATCAGCATTCGATTCAGTTTGTATCTGAAAATTCATTAATCCAGGATTTTCATGCCTTTTTGGGAAAAGACTCCCTCCCAGCTTTGTATTACCTTCAGATTTAGTATGTTTTCTCTTCATGTGTCCTAGACAATAACTATTAGAAAAAGGAAAAGGATGGACTCCTAGGGCCTAACCCTGTAACTCTCCTCCTCCCTACATAAAGGCATTATCAATAGTATGGGTTCTGTCATTTAACAAGTCATGAATCCACCAATCTCTAACCGTATATATTTTACATTTTATCTTGCCCATAAGAAAATTTCCAGATGTCCTGTAAAATGCCTTTAAAATTTCAAATATACTAGATCTATTTTATTTTTTTAATCTCTCATTGCTGGTAAGCATGACAAAATTTTTGAAATGAGATCGACTGACATATTTTGTTCTTGGTAAATTAATGCTGATTCTTTTGATAAGTCCTTTTCTTTCTAACTCCATGAATAGTTGCTAATTAACTTTTGTCCACAATTGCATGTTATTTGGAATTTCTACAATATTTAGGCTTCCTTGAAGGATTCCGTGATGGAATTGCTGTTCATACTTTTCTATTTCAAGATTTGTTTCATTTAATTTTTTTCTACAAAATGATTTTGCAAGTAACTATTATATTACTTGAAACTGGACTGGGCATATGAGAAATTCTTTAGGTGCCTATTAGAAGAATGAGTAAATAGCATTCCCTTAGTTTTGGAAGAGGCAACCAGTAAAGGAGTTTTGATGAAGAAAGATAGGTATGCAGGGAAGAGAGTAGAATGAGAATGGGAGGCATAGCATAAGTAGATTGAAGACCATATAGAGAGAAACAGAAGGGGAAGTTACAAGCCAAATGAGAAAGCCATCACAAGGAATCAAGGAAAGACAGACAATGCAATTTCAGTTACAATTTAAGAAGGAGTAAGTGCTGGATGGGAAGCAATAAAGACAAAAGGCACATATTAGATTGAGCAAAGAGTCTGTGGTTTTAGAAAGACAAACAAGTGGGAAAATATATATTTTTAATCCATGTAACAAACAACAAACAGAAGAGTGTGGTTAATTCTGTCAAGTGTTATCTGATAAGGCCATTTTTTTCTGAGCCAATGTAGAACTCTGAGATGAGAAGCTGGATATGAAGAGAATAAGAAGGACACATCTGATGTTATTAGTTATCATTTCCTCCTCCCCTGCAGGTATACTTAATGAAATCTCACCCATGCTTCAGCTAGAGTATTTCTTTTGTTTCTTACCTTTATTTTTTAATATAGTTGTTTGCAATGTAAGATTTTGTGAGAAGAAATAATTCTATAAATAAAAAGGTTTGTAAGCCATTGAACCTTCATTTAAAACTGATGGACAGTCCAACTACCAGATATTCAAAAGTAAAGGGAAAAATGCAAAATGTTTTTATCTTAAATTTTTTTTCCTTAATGCACATATTCCATGTAAAAGAAACTATGAAACCAAGAAGATATCTTTTTTTCATTTGTCTAGGCATCATTAAATCCTACTATTGTGAATGCCATGGAAATCACTAGTGTGAAACATTTTTATGGATTTGTCTATATGTGAGACAATAACTTTCCTTAAAGTAACTCTGCCTGCTGGGGTTATCCAGTATTTTAAATTTTAAGTTAAAATGCTTAAACACATCTCCTTAATTTCTCAGGAGATTCTTGTATTTCTTATATTTTTCCTACTTGCTGCGTGTAAGCCTAACATAAGTTTTATGTAAACATAATCCATTTTTTGAGAAAATTTGTGATAACAAAAACTGACGGTTACACTACATAATACAACAAAATCTTAAAATTGGTTATTAGACATCACACTCCTAAATTCTACTGGGCATTTCCTGCTCTGATTAATTTTTCATTGATAATATCATACTTTGGACCCAGATTTCTATGTTCTTCCTTTCCTGTCTCTATCAGATAACCTCCAACTCCCTATTCTAGTTAATTTCTTGGGAAGAACAGTTCAGTTCTCCATTCCCTTTTGTAAATAATGTTTAGGCTCATGTCTGCATTCTCAGAAGAAATCCATGAAGATGATTTGCTAAACAAAGGATCATCAATCCTAAATATGCCCCCTAGATAAAGCACCTGATGATTCTTTGAAATTAGTTTCTCAAATTCTTACGAACATTTCCTACAGATGTCTACAGCCAGATCCTACCGTAATGAATTTAATTTTATCTTTCCCACAAATCATTTTATAACCACAGAATAGGCAGAAAATCTAATGCCATAGAGTTATTCCCCAATCATCAGAAACCTATTTCCCTGGCAATCTCTATTAATTGCTCTGCCCTGTTACCAATCTGATGAGCATACACAGAGCACGGATTTAAAATACAAATCTATCACATTATTTAAATCACCTTCCTGAAGTAGGGAATAGTTGAACCCTGAGAAAAGAAGCAGAAAGAAAGTAAAAGAGTCTTTCCTTCCCTCAGGAAAACAAATCCACTAGCGTAATCTCTAGACAACTAAAGAACATAATTCTCTCCTATCTATAGACCTTTGTTACTGCTTTGATTTACAGTGACCATATTTCCTGGGTCTCTTGAATTATGCCTAAGACTAAAGGTGTACAGACAGACATTTACACTTCTTTAGAAGACTTTTTAACACTGTAGCTGTAACAACTGCTTCTGAGCAAAGGGATATTAGGTATCTTTGAAGATCAAGATCTTGCATTTTGTGTTTCTTCCTTTCCATGGCTATACTATGCATAGTTGGCACAGCCTGAAGATACAGCATGATACACCATATGTGTTTAAGGGCAGGGAACAAAATCAACCTTAAGGAAATGACAGTAAGCTTCAATATACCAGTGTATGTACAACTCTTGATTTTCTTTGTCCTTTTTTTCAAGAGCCAGAATATGGTATCTAATTACTTATTTGTATCAACTGAATGTATTTCATTAAAATGCATTATGTTTAGGTTGAGCATTTAAACATTCTGATTTTTAAGCATAGAACTAAGTACAGTTAATTAGCACTCTAGAAAAAAAAATCCAAAACCAAAACTATGAACAGGTAATAAGGACATCTATCCTCACATGCATAGAGTAGGATAGAATTGTCTTCAAATAATTATGACCTGAATATTTTTAATAAAGACATTTATGGTGGTTTTAAACTGTTTAAGTCTATTAAAATAAGAAATTAAGAAAAACATGCTCTGAAACTCGAATACTTAGATCTCACTAGATCTCTCACGTAAAATGGAGAGAAATGCAAGAAAACAATCTCTTAAATTAGAAGAACCAGTATCTTTTCCTCCTCAACAGCCTACGATTTTGTCACTGTGACTTATGGATCTCAATATTAGTAAAAATCGGGAAGAAGAAACAGTGATGCATTGGTGAAATGTTGTAATGATGCTATTCCTCTTTTTCTAATCTAATTACACCTATATACATCCATTCATTCACTGAAAAAATACTCTTGTTACTACTTGATATCAAGCTCTCTGTGCTAAGCATGTTGGATATAAAGAGGAATAAGCCAATGTTTCTGCCTTTAAGTCTTTCATAACATAGAATGGGAGACAGACACAGAGATAATCAAAATATAATGCAGGGAGAGTGATAAGAGATATGCAAAACTATTACAAAAACTCAGAGAAAAGCATCTCCTGAGCTACTTCATAGAAAACGTCCTAAAGAAGACAACTTGAACTGAAACTCAAAACACAAGCAGGAATTAGCAAAGTGAGCGTGGGGGGCAGGAAGGTAGTGGCATTCCAGGCAAGGACCTGCAGGAACAAAGGTGAGGAGATGGAGCTGGTCATGACAAATTGTGGAGCTCCTTGTATGTTTTGCTAAAGAGTTTTAAGTTTACCCTATGAATATTCATCTATCGTAAACCAACAGGTGACATGGACAACTTTGAGTTTAAAAATATTATCAGCTTAAAATTGGCACGATTTCATGATTTATAGGTGATATGATATGGAAGAAGGGTGGAGTTTGCAATGATTCCCTGATTTCTTCCATCCTTGGAGAAGGATATCATCAAATAAGAGAATATAGGAAGAAGGAAAGGTGTTTAGAGGAAAGGAATGGCTCCACATCTAGAAACGTTGAGATTGAAGTTGTTATAAGGCATATATATGATAGAAATATCCAGTTGGCAGATAAATATTAGACCAAAGTTTAGTGCATTGGTCGCAACCAGAGTCTTCATTTTGGAAGTTTTTGGCATAGGTTAGAGACAAGGCAATGGTCCAGATCTCTTAGACAGAACACAGCCAGGAAATTAGGGCTTAAGAGTCAAAATGTGGTGTATTTCAACCTGAAAGAGGTGGATAGAAGAAGCCTCTATGACAGAAACTGAGAAGTTAACATCCATTTCTTAAAATTATCCACAGGATTTAAGTATAGTTTTTATTGATAATCCTAATTGCCTATATTTTCCTTTAAAACTCAGCAGTGGGGATTGCAGATATTGAAGAGATTGGGATGTAAATGCAACAACATGCAACTTATAATTTGTTTTGACTGTTTCTCTGCCTGAATTTTGATTTCTAACTATAAATTCTAACAAAGAGTTGTTAATAATCTTCATCTAAATAAAGGATTTCTCTTCAAACCTTTACACATTTTGCTTGTTTGAAACACTAAAAAAATTCCTTGAAGAGTAGCAACAGTTTATTCAAAGGAGGAGAACTTTGAGAGTTTGGCTACAATGGAAAAAAATACAGCAGGTTTCTTACCAGATGAACAAAAATAATAAACAAGTGGCTCACTGCTTTATTAAGCAGTGGTTAGCTGTATCTAAAAGACCATGTTGCAAGATTCTACACACAAAGATTTTTGAACAGTTTTCCTTTGGAAAACCAGTTACATGTTTCTACTACTGATTATTTTCCACAGTTAAATCTCTGCTCCTGAACTTACCGTTTCACATCTGGTATTCCAAAGCCCATTCCTCGCCACCTGTCTTAGCCTTTTCTTCAATCTGTCCAAAATGCTATAGCTAAAATCATCTTTAAATTTTTTCCTTCAACAACATTACTTCTTCCTAAAGAATATTGTTCAATGTAATCATTATGTTTTAAAATTAACATTTTCTGTGAGCCATCAGAGACATTCTAGTACCATCTTTTTAGCCTCAAAGGAAATAATTGGACTCAATAACCAAAACGTTTTAAAAATTATTACTAAAGACAACTTCTTGTGCCATGTACAATTAACAGAGTAGTAAAAGTAGTAACACATTTTAATTTGCATGATGATTAAGATTTTTCAATGGCCTTTCATTGAATTCATTTTATTTTGAATGATTTTCTGGGGCTGCAGTAACAAAGTACCACAGACTGGTTGGCTTAAACAACAGAAATTTATTGTCTCACAGTTTTGGAAGCTAGAAGTCCAAAATCAAGGTGATGGCAGGGCCATGCTTTCTACTAATTCCATGCCTGTCTCCTGGCTTTTGGTGGTGGCTGGCAATCCATGGAGCTCCTTGGTTTGCGACAGCCTAACTCAATCTCTGCCTCCACTACATGGCTGTCTCTCTCTGTCTCTCTCTGACTGTGTCCAAATTTCCACTGCTTAAAATGACACCAGTCGTTTGGGATTAAGGGCCCACCATAATTCGGTTTGGCCTCATATTAACTAATAACATCTTCAAAGACCTTATTTCCAAGTGGGATCAGAGTCATGGGAGTGGGGATTGAACATAGATTTTTGAGGGACACAATTCAATCTATAACGTCTCCCATCCTCTGAGTATTGTGAATATTATTCACATTTTATAATGGGAGAATCTGATACGCACAGAGTTCAAGGTACTTGTACAAATTCATTCAGGTTCAAAATGAATACCAGCACTCAATTTTCTCAACCATCATCTATCACCTCCTCAACAAACTTAAAATAGTATGCTCAATGCTCCTGGCATGAGAGTCAATAAGAAAAGGGGCAAACATTACAGCATGCCAAGCACTGACATAGTTAAGTCAGACACATTGATCCCTTAATCTTCTCAAAAACTCCATTACTATTTCTCTTTAATTTTTTAAACAGAGTATCAGAGTCAGTAATATTACCTACTACATAAGTAAAGCACATGATATAATTTATTATGTAATAGAGGAGTAATTTGAAACTAGATGTGTCTAACCCCAAAGCTTGAGCTCTTTTCTCTTAATTATACCATCTCATACAGTAAAGCAGAAGTCCTTCTCAGTCTGTTATCTTTACTCATTAGACTTTTAATGAGTGGCTGATATGTTATATACATTTTTCAGAGAGTTTGATAGAGTTATATAGAGAATATTGCTGTTGAAAAGCTCCCAGTCCAGCAGGGGACATAGACAAGGAAACACAGCATCAGGGGAGTAGAGTATAAATGAAAGCAGTTTTGTTAAAAAGAATATAAGAGGAAAAGAAAGTAAATAGTGGTTGATTGCTCAGTAACCAATGTCCCTAGCCAGTGATTCCCAATCTTTATTTTATTATAGCTTCAGATTTTTAATATAACCGTGGGTAACTTATATTTCTCAAAAGAAATACAGGAAATTCTAACTAATATAACAAACCATGGGTGGGAGAGGACGGCAAATCATTAAATAAAATAAATAATATTTCCATTGTAATATGGCCAGAGAGCACTGTCCTTCAGGGTAAGAACTACAGTGTATTTGTAGCAAACTTTAAATGCAGCACCTAATATGGCCATTTGCACTTTCGCCTGCTTAGTAAAGACTTACTGATTTTGGCAATGATAAGAATTTACTGTGCACCTGAAAATGAATACTGAAATATTAAATTTTAACTGAAACCAAAATTATGGAGTCCTAATATCATTTTATACTGCTCTTGTTATTATTATCATTTTTGTAAGGTACAAGAACAATACACAAACAAAATTCCATAAAAGCCATATTATTATTATTGAGCTATATTCTCAATAAATGTGTATTAAAGTCCTATTATAAGCCAGGCACTTAACTGAAGTTTCCTTGAAAAATAGACAAAATTTGGGAAAGACTGACCTTTCTGAATCCTTGTTACTTTAATACACATTAAATAAAGTCACATTGTTAAGAGGTTTAGATAAGATATTTATCAAGTGAAGATTTAAGGAGTTTTGTTCTTGATAAATTCAAAATCCATTTGAAATATATGGGTTCATTATTTCAATCCAAATTCATCTTTTTCAAGTTTAAATGAATTGGTTTTGAAACATGAATTTAGAAAGTCAAAAAGACTAATCAAAGAGGCTCCAAAGACTTCTCGCCCCTGGAGAAACATATGATGTTATTTAAAATCAATTCAGAAAAAGACATGTTGAATTTTCTTTTTTAAATCTAAGCCTGCCTTCACATTACTACACACTGCCTGATTATTAGATGTGTGTCACTTGGGGTTCACAGCAGCAATCGACAGAAACTGACTCTAACTGTTGTAAGCAAATAAAAGGAGTGTATTTGAAAGATACTGGGAGTTCACAGATTCAAATCAGTAGAAAGACAAGAGAAGAAAAGGATCAAGAAGCAGCAACATAGCCAGAACTATAGCCAAACTCCACCTGTGGGACTTCTGCAGCAAAGAGCCCTGCATCACTAACATGTGAACCCTGGTTCTAAATCTACCCCCATTATCTGCACTGGACACTGGGTGACACCACTTTCCACTGCCATACCCAGAAAGGAGTTTTCACTGTTCTTACTACTTTGCATCACTTGGTTTTGATTTAAAGTCCAGGGTGAGTGGTTGGATTGGCTGAGTATAGGTCACAATATGCCATACTCTTAGACAGGAGGACACTCAGATACTGAATAAAAAGTTAAAAGATAAATATTAACATAATATTAAAGTGTGACACTGTGATAAAATTGACTTATTTTCTTTGCATCTTACTTTCTGATTTTGCCTGAATCTTCCATTTCTCTTTTTCTTTCATAACTCTAAGTGTTACATACCCCTGCAACATGTAAAGTCACTTCCTCATCACCTAGGACTTGACAATATCTGCATTAGATATGATTAGGCTAGTCTGCACTGAACAGAAAATGCCCCATATACATTCAAATGGAAGTTATTCTGTCTTTCACAAAAGGATTCTGGGAATAGGCCACCCAGAATTGGTATATTGGCTCCATACTCTAATGAGATCAAGGCTTTTTCTATCTTTCCCTTATACCATCAAAACCAGCGTATAGACTGAGATGGCTGCCAGAACTCCAACCATCATATCTGTGTTGCAGGCCAGCATCAGTGAAAAAGTGGAAGGGCCAAAATGATATTTGCCACTTTCCTTTTAAGGAGCTCTCTTGGGATTCATGACCGACTCTTCTGCTTATGTGTAATTGTCTATAACTTAGTGAACTGTCTATGCCTCACAGCAAAAGAACTAGGGAATGTAGTCTTTAACTTGGGCAATAACATGTTCAGGCTGGAAATTGAGATTCTGATACTAAGGAAGAAGGAGTGAAGGGCTATTGAGGAAGGAGGGAAGGTGGTAAATCACATTGATTCCAACAACACACTTTATTCTCTAAATATACCATGGGTAGTATTTTTTTCTCACAAATAGAATTGGCTAGAGCAAACAAGAATTCTTTCTTGGAAAGTACACAACTGTTTAAAAGTATACTTCTGTGGTACATATTTGTTGGTATCATCCGTAGATTCTATCTTCTTGAAACTAGATGATTTTAAGGAATTTTCCTTCATTCTGTCCAAATCATATGCCACACTTTACTCTCAATTCCACAGCTCAGTATAACATATCACCCTAGCCATAATAGTTACGTTAGTAAATGGTATCTTCTTGAGACTAATTTCATGCAAGAAACATAAAAGAATTTTTAATAGGGGTTTCAGCCAATCAACAAATAATTTTTTGAATACCTACAATGTAACCATCATTGTTCTAAGTACCTAGAATACAGCAAAACATTGATTCATGTGCATATAACGGAAACTATCCTGACTAATTTAAACAGAAAGGCAGTTTAATACAGGGTGCTTATGAAATCACTAGAGGAGATAAAGGAGCCAGACCAAAGCGAAGCCTTTAGAAATGATTCTCAGAACGCCATAAGAGAACTGTCTCAATAAGGCAGCACTTTTGCTGCTACAGCAAAAAGCTGGGTAATCAGAAAGCTGCTAGTCTAACTCTTGGCTTCAGTATCACACTAATTCCTCAAGATCCAGGCATCAGGAAACCAGCTGCTGACCCCAAGATCACATTGCCTCCACTACAATTCAAATCCGTGTCTTACCTCTTGACACTCATGAGGCATAAATTGGACACTGGGCACTCTGATAGCAATGACACAGGAAAACAAAACAAAATGAAACCCTCCATGATTGTGCTTACCTGCAGAAATAGCAGAAGCAACTTAAGTAGGGAGTTTGACTTCGCCTTCCAAGTCTTATTTTGGTGAGTTTGCTTGGCAGAAGTATAAAGCGTGAAAGGGAGTCCAGAAACTGTCTTAAACTTCCCAGTGTCTGACACAAAGTGAATCATTTTACACAGGAACAGTGATGGAATTTTTCAGCCTGTTTGCAATCACTGTTACAAGAAGTCAAGAAAATAGGTGCAATCTCTGTCCTCACTGATGTTTGAGTAAGTGAGGAATTTATGTCCTCATAAGGAGTCTTCCCTCTTTCTTGGTAAAAAACAGAAGGGATGCACAGCATGCTTCTTCTCAATGCTGTGATGTGCAGAGGTGGGGCTCTAACTTTCTGTCATTTAACTACCTTGAAGGAAGTTAGCCTAATGATGAAACTGACCAATGAAGAAGAGTAAAGCTAAGCAATTTATAAAGAAATATATTATTGGAACTCTGAAGGCACTAAGAACCTCTACATCAAAGACTGATCTAGACCTCCTTGAAATTCTTTGTAGCTAAGCCAATAAAGTCTTCTCTTTAAGTTATTTTGATTTTGATTATTCATAGCAAATTGTTTCTTATTCATACAGAGTTTGATAGCAGGCATGGGGTATTAAAAGAGATATAAACTGGGAACGGATATAGCTCAAGTGATTGGGTGTCTGCTTCCCATGTACAAGGTCTGGGGTTCAATCCCTTGTACCTCCTAAAAAACAAAAACAAAAGAAAAAAACAACTCCCACTGGCAAGTGGATGTAGCTCAGTGGTTGAACATTTGTTTCCCATGTATGGGGTCCTGAGTTAAATCCATAGTACTCCCAAAAAGAAAGAGAGGGAGAAACTATTATGTGAAATTGGCTTATTGAAGCAAGGAGGAAGGTAAAGAGAACCTTTTTATCTAGGGCTAGGAAAGAGGAAATCTTTACGTGGAAGGAAAACAGTTTGTTAGGATTAAGAAACTACTACCTACCACAAGATCTTGAAGATGTTTTCCTACATTTTCTTCTAGGAGTTTTAGGGTTGTCACTTTTTTTCTTCTTTTTTCTTCTAAATGTTACATTCAAAAAGTATGAGGTCTCCATATACCCCCCACTCCCCTCATCCCACTCCTCCCATATCAACAACCTCTTCCAATATCATGGCACATTCACTGCACCTGGTGAATATATTTTGGAGCACTGCTGCTCTACTTGGACAGTGGTCTACACTGTAGTCTACACTCTCCACTCTCCCCCAGTCCACACAGTGGGCCATGGCAGGACACA